>NC_068355.1:35572178-35832178 GCF_020536995.1 Dreissena polymorpha | reverse complement strand
TAAATGAAGAATGTGTGTTTTTGACCGAATAAATATAGTTTACGTGGTGCAAAAATTAAGGGCCCAGAAGACAATTAACCAATCATATTTGTCCTGCTATGGTATCAGTGGTTTTTTTGTTCAAATTTGGGTCCGGTATGGGGGCCCATTCCATATTGAAAGAAGTATATATATTTTCCCAAATGGGACCTACAAATTCCCAATTGAAATTTTTCAAACAAGTTTTTTTATTATAAGGATACAAATTTTAATTATCTCCAAATCCAGCTCTTTAAGTTGAACCTTATACAATATCATATTGCAATACTTTTATTATACGTTATAAAGTATTTGTTAGCATGAAATTAACAAGATTAATTACAAAATTTTAGTACATAAGACGTGATACTTCTCAAATCAAAGTGAACCAGCCCCATTCTAAAAATAGTGAAAAAAAAAACTGGGTATATTTACGACAAACATCTTGTCGGTTATAATTTTATTGACAGTTGTCTCATTTAAAGACATTTACTTGTAAAATGTATTTTTAGCGAGGCTGTTTTCGGAGAAAACCCGAGCTATTGTCATAGCCAGCACGTCCGCCGTAGGCGTCGTGCTAAAACCTTAACATTGGCTCTAAAATCAAAGTGCTTCCACCTACAACTTTGAAACTTCATATGTAGATGCACCTTGATGAGTTCTACACGCCACACCCATTTTTGGGTCACTAAGTCAAAGGTCAAGGTCACTGTGACTTCTAATATCAAACTTTAACATAGGCTCTAAAATCAAAGTGCTTCCACCTACAACTTTCAAACTTCATATGTAGTTGCACCTTGATGAGTTCTACATGCCACACCCATTTATGGGTCACTAGGTCAAAGGTCAAGGTCACTGTGACCTCTAATATAAAACTTTAACAGAAACCTTAACATTGCCTCTAAAATCAAAGTGCTTCCACCTACAACTTTTAAACTTCATATGTAGATGAACCTTGTTGAGTTCTACACGCCACACCCATTTTGGGTCACTAGGTCAAAGGTCAAGGTCACTGTGACCTCTAAAAAAAAAAAAGAAAAAAAATTCTGACATGCTTTCGCAGCCGAGCGTGGCATCCGTAATGCGGTGCTCTTGTTTCAAAATGGCGATACCATGACATTACTGGTAATGAAACACTTAATTATCGAATATTTCAATCCCAAATTGAATACTTGGGTTGTTTACCTAGTAATTGCTGTTAAATTAATAAAAGGACTTTTTATTTCCGTGTCCGATATCAAGAATGTGTTTTCAACTTGTGGGTGGATCATGCTCAAACTTTCACAGCTGAAATACATTTGTGTGCAAATATTCGTAAATACATGTAAAGACATTTTGGCTGCAACCAGTTGTGGCAGAATTATGGCCCATTGTATGATTTTCAATAATATATAAGCCCAAATATTTTGTGTACTCAATTCCTCCTTAAGTTGTGCCAGATGTTTGTAAAAAACTTTCACAGCTTAATTTCTTGTTTGCTTTTGATATACCAAGATTAATACCACGTTTTTCAAGCAAGTTTTTTTAGGTACGATAAACCTGATAACTGCTGCATCCGTGCCGAGAAAGACTCACTCTTTATAAATTTGAATGACTTGTGTTAATTTCAATCTTGTGATTAATTTTGGAAAATGAATTGCATCTTATATTATGCAATTGCAAACAACTTCAGTGCCTTCAGCGCTTTGATTTTTCAATGGACTATTTAGGCCTCGAAAGTGTGTACTAAACTCGACCTCCTATACTGCTGAGCCGATTTTGCTCACACTTTTATAGTAGAATGACCTTAATGTAAATATAATCATATAGAAAGGAATTTGTGCTTTGACCTGTTTTGGCAGAATTTTGTCATTTTTTATTATTTTATTGGCCCACCGAGTGGGAGGCATTTAGCAATGTAATTGTCAATCAAACTGTCCATCCGTAAGTTCGTCCTTGATAACATCCGTCTCGAAACTTATGCTGTGTATCTCTTTTGTTTTATTGCTACTGGGTGGATCTTTTTCAAACTTTCACAGTTGGATGGCTTTTATATGTATATGCTTGTAAAGAGGTTTTAACTGAAACACTTTTTGGCAGAATAATGGTCCTTGTTATCCCCCGCAAAGGCTGATGGATATAGAAATGGCCTTTTCCGTCTGTTAGTCGGTCAGTTCGTCCATCTTTCTGTCACAAAGCTTGTTAGGGCTATATCTAAGAAACTATATAAGATATCAACATGGCACTTCATGGGTGTGTAGATATCAATAAGGAGAATTGCCATGCACAATACACATAACTCAAACTTTCTTTAATAAGAGTTATTGCCCTTTGTTTGTTTCCGTATCATGGAACATTTTAGCGCTTTATCGCAGATGCCATGCAAGATTTCAACATGAAACTTCATGGGTGTATCAATATTAATTAGGAAAAGTTCCGTGACTAAGAACCATGACCCTTCACTTTCTTAAATTAGAGTTATTGTCTTTTGTTGTTTTTGTACAATGGAATTTTACATGGTTATATCTCAGATATGATAATTCATGGATGTGAAGAAATCAATGAAAAGAAGTTACATGAACATAACCATGACCCTGCATTTTCTTAACTCATAGTTAATGCCCTTGGCTGTTTTTGTATGATGTAACTTTTCAAGGCTATATCTCAGATGCAATACCATATTTCAACATGTAAATTCATGGGTGTTAGATATCAATGAGGAGAATTCATAAACCAATTACCATACACTTAATTATTATTTATGAGTATACCTTTATATCAAAGGATTTGCACCCATCCACATCTCAATTTATGTTTCAGGGGATATGAATTCAACGAATGTACTGGTTCTTTTTTTACACACCTGAGTACAAAATGCGGTGAGCTATGGTAGTAGCTGGCCCAGCGGCGTGTCGTCTGTTGTCATTTGTAAGAGGTCAGTTGTCAATTAGCTCCAAACCGCCAAGCGTATTTTCATCAAAAAGCACAGATTTCATAGTTGTTATGTCACATCATCAGTGGTCGTTTATAGTATTTTGTTCAATTCTAACCCAGCGACTACTTTAACTACCTGCTTTGACCAGCGCGCTTTCTCTGTCAGTACGATCTCAGACCAGAAAGTGGTTGACGATTGTCCGTGCTTACTAAAGGAAGAGGTGGAGGAGAGAGTGCGTAGTCTGAAGGCAGGGAAATCTCCAGGAGTGGACAACTTCTTTTCTGAGCTGATTAAGCACTGAAGAGAAGCCTTATGTTTAAATGATATTAAAGAAAGGAATTTTGATGTGTGGAGTGTTGCCAAAATTATGGCCTTGTGTCTGTTTTTTGCCACTAAAGAATATATATTCTCAAAATGTGTTTTATTATTTCCTCTTTTACTTCTGTGTGAATCTTTCCATAACTTTCATAGTTTAAGTACATCAGTAAAGAACGGAATTTTGACAGCCACCAATTTGTGCTGAGTTATGGCCCTTTGTGTTTTTAACCTGGTTTTCCGAAGGAAAAAACTGGTAATTAGATTGAGGATGTCGGCGGGCGGGCTGGTGGGCCAGCGGGCGGAACAAGCTTGTTGGGGCCATAACTTTGTGGTTCATTGTCAAATTTTAAAATAATTTGGCACATTTGTTCACCATCATTAGACGGTGTGTCACGCGAATGAATTACGTCAATATCTCCAAGGTCAAGGTCACAATTTGAGTTTGAAGGTCAAAAATGGCCATAAATGAGCTTGTCAGGGCCATAACTTTGTGATTCATGGTGAGATTTTAAAATCATTTGGCACATTTGTTCACCATCATTAGACGGTGTGTCGCGCGAAAGAATCACGTCGATATCTCCAAGGTCAAGGTCACAACTTGAGTTTGATGGTCAAAAATGGCCATAAATGAGCTTGTCTGGGCCATTACTATGTCATTTATTGTGACATTTTAAAATCATTTGGCACATTTGTTCACCATTATTGGACACTGGTTATTAGATTGGCGATGTCGGCGGGCGGGCTGGTGGGCTGGCGGGCGGCACAAGCTTGTCTGGGCCATAACTTTGTCGTTCATTGTCAGATTTTAAAATCATTTGGCACATTTGTTCACCATCATTAGATGGTATGTCGCGCGATAGAATTACGTCGATATCTCCAAGGTCAAGGTCACAATTTGAGTTTGACGGTCAAAAATGGCCATAAATGAGCTTGTCCGGGCCATAACTTTGTAGTTCATTGTCAGATTTAAAAAGAATTTGGCACATTTGTTCACCATCATTAGGCGGTGTGTCGCGCGAAAGAATTACGTCGATATCTCCAAGGTCAAGGTCACAATTTGAGTTTGAAGGTCAGAATTGGCCATAAATGAGCTTGTCTGGGCCATTACTTTGTGATTCATTGTGAGATTTTAAAATCATATGGCTCATTTGTTCACCATTATTGGATGGTGTGTTGCGCGAAAGAATTACTTCAATATCTCCAAGGTCAAGGTCGCCACAACTAAAAATATATTGATTTTGAAACAACTATGTAACTATGATAATGAAAAATCAGTAACAATGCACATTTTGATTTTGAGTTGTCTCTCTTTATCAGACTTTTTATGCTCCCGGTAGGGTGGCATATAGCAGTTTAACTGTCCGTCAGTATGTCAGTATGTGTGTATGTCAGTCTGTCTGTCCATCCGAAAAAAAAAAAAAAAGTTTAACGTTGGCCATTACTTTTGCATTATTGAAGATAGAAACTTGATATTTGGCATGCATGTGTATCTCATGAAGCTGCACATTTTGAGTGGTGGAAGTTCAAGGTCAAGTTCATCCTTCAAGGTCAAAGGTCAAATAAATAATAATTTCAAAGCAGCGTTCTTATGAAGCTGCACATGTTGAGTTGTGGAAGTTCAAGGTCAAGGTCATCCTTCAAGGTCAAAGGTAAAAAATAAAATTAAAAAATAAATAAATTCAAAGCGGCGTTCTCATGAAGCTGCACATTTTGAGTGTTGGAAGCTCAAGGTCATTCTTCAAGGTCAAAGGTCAAAAAAATAAATATGTTTTTTAACTCAACTTTTCTTTAAATGCTGGCAAATTTCACTTAACAGCCTTAGAAAGATCATATTTAAGTGATCTTAAAAGCAGTCATTTTTTGTGCAATCAACTATTGCAAAATTATGTCTGTCATTTTTCATGTGTTGAGATATATATATATGTGCGCTTCATAAAATTATGACTGTTTGTAGTTTTTTGCTCAAGTATTAAGTATATTAAGAAGATTTTTTGGTTATAATTTATATTTGATTAAATTTGACTGTGTCCATGGGGGATGAGTGTCTGTGACATATCTAGTTCTGTATGATATGGACTGAAAGTGGCACATACATATTAACATTTGTTCTCTTTTTTTGTGTAAGAATTTTTTTTATTATACCCCCATTAACATTGGTAATGGGAGCTATATAGGAGTCACTTTGTTGGTCTTTCGGTTGGTCTGTCGGTCGGTTGGTCTGTCGCTCTGTCGGTCTGTACCGAAACTTCATCCGATCTTCACCAAACTTGGTCACAATTTGTATGTAGATGATGTCTAGGTCATGTTTGAATATGGGTCATGCCAAGTCAAAAACTAGGTCGCGGGGACACTTAGTGAGTTTTAAACAGAAAGTTTAACCGGACCAAAACTTTGATATTTATCGTTAGACTTTATAATTACTTGGTACGTTTGTTCACCCTAATGGGACGGTGTGTCTTGTGAAAAAAGTACGTCGATATCTCCAAGGTTAAGGTCACCCCTGGTGTTCAAAGGTTAAATGCTTTTCTGGGCAATAACTTTATCATTTATTGTGAGATTTTAAAATCATTTGGCAAATTTGTTCACCATCATTGGAGGGTGTGTCGCGCGAAAGAATTATGTCGATATATCCAAGGTCAAGGTCACACTTTGAGTTAAAAGATAAAAAAATGGCCTTAAATGAGCTTGTCAAGGCAATAACTATGTCGTTCATATGTCGTTCATTGTAAGATTTTAAAATCATTTGGCACAGTTACTCATCATCAACGGACGCTGCGTGTCATGCAAAAGAACTAGGTCAATATCTCAAATGTAAAAAATAGTCACAAAATGAGCTTGTCCGGGCCATAACTATGTCATTCATTGTGAGATTTTAAAATAATTCAACACATTTATTCACCATCATTTGACAGTGTGATGCGCGAAATAATTACGTCGATATCTCAAAGGTCAAGGTCACACTTGGAGTTCAAAGGTCAAAAATGGCCATAAATGAGCTTGTCCGGGCCATAACTATGTCGTTCATTGTGAGATTTAAAAATCATTTGGCACATTTGTTCACCATCATTGGAAGGTGTGTCGCAAGAAAAAAATTACGTCAATATCGTCAAGGTCAAGGTCACACTTTGAGTTCAAAGGTCAAAATGGCCATAAATGAGCTTGTCCGGCCATAACTATGTCATTCATTGTGAGATTTTAAAATCATTCTGCACATTTGTTCACCATCATTGGACGGTGCGGCGGGCGAAAAAAGTATGTCGATATCTCCAAGGTCAAGGTCACACTTTGAGTTCGAAGGTAAAAAATTGCCATAAATGAGCTTGTCCGGGCCATAACTATGTGGTTTATTTTAGATTTTAAAATGACTCTGTAAATTAATTTTGTTCACAGTCATTGGACGGCGTGTCATGTGAAAGAATTCAAGAGTTCAAAGGTCAAAATGGCTTTAAATGATAATTGCATAATAATTCTTCCAAATTGCCATAAATTAGATTCTCTTGTTTTGTGAAGACAGTATGCAAAATAGTCTGTGTCAATGCGGCACATGAGGGTATACGTCACGTCTGTGACAATGCTCTAGTTTTGTTTGCAGATTTCAGTCTGAAATCCAACTTTTCTTTTACAACATTTATGCTTGAAATTGTTCAATCTATAAAAAAACACTTTTAGTAGGAAATTTTGTTACTGCCTCTTTCAAAAAGCACTTTTGATATTTAAACCTTCAGACTGGAGGAGGATAAATGGTACATTGTCCTTTAGTGGTTCAATACAGAGTCAAGAATACACACTTCAGCCACTAGTTCATAACAATCAGTGTTCTCCGTAACAAGGAAGATTTTAGGCGGGCTAGTCTATTAATGATGACAAATTTTAAACTGAAACTGAAAGACACACTCAATTAACAATGCTTTCATTGTTACTTCTTACTTGGAAAAGTATTTTTAGTATTACTAAGCATTGGTTAAAGAGGTTTGTATTTAAAAGATTCAATCTGCACTCTTATTATGCAATTTCAAACAAGCCCCACAATAAACTTTGCAAACAAATTGTAATTGACGGACATGTATATGTTAACATAAAATATATCAATGTGCTATGTTTTCTCCTAGATCATCTATGACAGTATAGTACTTGCATATAACTGCATATACAATTATTGTTATCATTTATGTCAATGGTTTTCATACCTAGATACAATAAATAATGTCCCTTTTGCCTTATAATAATGTCTTGAGCAAACGTTTTGGTTCAAATTGAAGTCATAAGTGAATTTTAACGAGTTAAAAATTTCACTGCAATTTACATTATAATTTCACCATTGGTAAAAGGGCCTATATAGGAGTCACTTTGTCTGTCGGTCTGTCTGTCTGTCCAGAAATTTTGTCCGGACCATAACTATGTCATTTATTGTTAGATTTTAAAATGACTTGGTACATTTGTTCACCATCATGGGACGGTGTGGTGCGCGAAAGAATTACGTCGATATACCCAAGGCCAAGGTCATACTTGGGGTTCAAAAGTCAAATGCTTGTCCTGGCCATTACTTTGTTGTTCATTGTGGGATGTTAAAATAATTTGCCATAGGTGTTCACCATCAGCGGACGGTGTGTCCGAGAAAGAATTACGTCGATATCTTAAATGTCAAGGTCACACAGTTTGAGCTCAAAGGTAAAAGATGGCCATAAATGAGCTTGCCCGGGCCATTACTATGCCGTTCATTGTGAGATTTTAAAATCATTTGGCACATTTGTTCACCATCATTGGACGGTGTGTCGCGCGAAAGAATTGTGTGGATATCTCCAAGGCCAAGGTCAGTATACTTTTAGTTCAAAGGTCAAAAATAGCCATAAATGATCTTGTCCGAGCCATAACTATATCAATGTTTTTTTTCAAAGTCATTGGACGGCGTGTCATGTGAAAGAATTCAAGAATTAAAAGTTCAAAATGGCCATAAATGATAATGGCATAATAATTCTTAAAAATTGCCATAAATTAGGTTCTCTTGTTTTGTGAAGACAGCATGCAAATTAGTCTGTGTCAATGCAGCATGTGGAGGTATACGTCAGGTCTGTGACAAAGCTCTAGTTAATTTTGTTCTAATTGGTCCCCTACCGGTTTCACCGGAGGGGACTTATGGTTTTGTATTCGTCCGTCCGTCACACTTTCCTGGATCCTGCAATAACTCTAAAAGTTCTTAGTATTTTTTCATGAAACTTGGAATATGGATAGATGGCAATATGGACATTATGCACGTTATTTCATTTTGTTCCTACGTAAAAAATTCCAGTTGCTATGGCAACAAATAGACTAGAAATACTGCTTAAAATGGTGTTTTTTTCTGGATCCTGTGCGATAACTCTAAAAGTTCTTCATATTTTTTCATGAAACTTGGAATATGGATAGATGGCAATATGGACATTATGCACGTCACTTTATTTTGTTCCTACGACAAAAATTGTGGTTGCTATGGTAACAAATAGACTAGATATACTGCTGAAAATGGTGTTTTTTTCTGGATCCTGCGATAACATTAAAAGTTCTTAATATTTTTTCATGAAACTTGAAACATGGATAGATGGCAATATGGACAATGTTCACGTCATTTAATTTTGTTCCTACGTCAAAAATTATGGTTGCTATGGCAACAAATAGACTACAAATAATGCTGAAAATGGTGGTTTTCTGGATCCTGTGATAACTTTAAAAGTTCTTAATATTTTTTTCATGAAACTTGGAACATGGATAGATGGCAATATGGACATTATGCACGTCTTTTCAATTTGTTCTTACGTCAAAAATTCTGGTTGCTATGGCAACAAATAAAAAAAATATTCTGACAATGGTGGAATTTCTGACAATGGTGGAGCCGGTAGGGGACTTTTATTGCTTGGCAATAGTCTTGTTAATTATCCTTCTACAAACACCCGCTACCTATTTTCTGTAGACATAGACTAAAATCCAAGGATGTTTTGCGATAAATCATGTGGTTTTACTGCAATAAATCATGGAGTTATTCTGCAATCAAAACCTATACATATTGATGGGCTTTTTCACTTCTTTGAGTGTGACCTGCATGGGTCAGCCATCTCACAATTTTGATGCAAGAGTTTTACAAATCGAATATATTCACAATATGTCACAAAAAACAGCCTTTCTAAACTGTTTGGCATTTACTTTTAAGCTTTACACTGTCAAAAGCATACATTTGACATTCAAAAGTACAATATGTGTTGCTGTTTTTTGTTTGCATATCTGATTTTGCAAATTGTGTTTCCCACTCAGATGACGTGTTATGCTTATTTAAATGCAAAAGGCGGAGTGATATAGCTTTGTCATTGTCCGTGCGTCAGTCATCAGTCTGCCTATCAGTCCGTCCATCTGTCTGTCTGTCCCTAACGTTTAGGGCTATATCTCAGACACTATATAAGTTTCAACATGAAACTTCATAGGTGTTTAGATATTAATGAGGATAAGGCGGGGGATATCAATTCAACGAAATTGCTTTTTGTTAAGAATTGAAAATTATAAAATTGGTGAAACCACTGTTATGACGTAAGATCGGCTTATAAACCACAGTTACAACACCATTGCATTTGGCCATAAATAAATTGTATAGTCAAACTTGAGATCCCTTGTTTAAGTGCTTATTCACAGATTTGTGCATGTATTGAAGTTTGTCACTTAATGCTTTATATTGATACATGTAAACATTGGATCTAAAAAGTTTCAGGAAAAAAGCAAAAATTCAATTATAAACATTAAATAGTAACTCTCAACTCGAACCACTGGCCCCTGGAGTAAAAGTCTACCTCTTATACCAATCGGCCATCTGTGCTAATACAATGAGGGATGTACATGTATTTTTATACTTTATATAAGCAATCGTCAGTTTCAAAAAATATAACGACAACAACAGAACACTCCAAATTATTGAATCGTTTTGCATTGCAACGCGTGATAATTATCAGATTTTAAAATCCTCAAAAGATGCATAATATATAGTGGATATTTTAGATAATGATAAATGTTGAGTAGTACTGTTTCCTCACAAATATCATAACTGTAACGAAAATTTACGAATCTGAAACAACTTTGTTAATTTAGTCAATTTACCAAAACATGAAAAGGCCCCTTTAAAAAAGTCAGTGTAGATTCACTTTAAAGAAATAACATAAGATTAAAGCATGCACTTTTACAACGGAAATAGCTTGAACAAGAAACACCATGTTGCGCAAGTGAAAACACATGAGTAATGTGGTGATGACCAATAGCCAGACAAGTGCAGCAATCTGGAGTTGATTTTGTAGTCTTATCCATTTATAAGTTTAAATATTGATTGAATCTTTCTTTCCAAATTGATTTAATTGCATTTTCATGAAATGCGGTTACATTTCAGACATTGTAGGGAATCCTTCGGGCATGTGACATGGAACAATTATTATTGACAAAGGGTTTAAACTTGGAAAAAAATATATGGCTAACATTTCTCACAAGAGGACAAAAATCAATGTATTACTAATTCGTCAAACCAAGCAATAGACATAACATAGACAACATTTTAATGTTTGTCAAAAGTATTGACTATGGATCATTGACGATACAGTTAACCTGTCAGAATAATGTTGCTCATATGATATACAAGATAAGTATTGCTGCAAAGCATCAAAGGGCGTCGGAAATTTCAGTGTAAAAGGCACCTTAGGAAGTTACATGGAACGATTTTTTTCTACAGTACATATTAATATATTGGCCGATTATTTTCAACAAAATAGAAACAGATACTGGATTGGTATAACCATTATCTATAATTTTGTGTTATAACCCCCAAATAACCATCGTTTATGATGTTGTGTTATATTACTCCCAAAAAACCATTATCTATGATTTTGTGTTGTAACCCCCAAATATTTCATAGTTCATTTTATTTACTTTGGTTTCCTTTTTTTACTGGCATCCGTGTGCAGTTTTCATTAATGGAACAGAACTGTGTAGGTTTTAAAAAATCTGCTTCATCTTGTAAGCGTAATTTCATATTATTTTCAACTTTAAGGGGACATGATTCTGAACTTATTTTTACGTTGCTCATTTAGGATAGGGGTTGAGTACTCATTGATATGAAAACACTTTAAAAGTTTGAAAATAAATTGAATGAAAACTGTAAATTGCATAAAGAAGCTGCATTTCACAATACTTTGAAATTCAGTAAAAGATCATAATAGATTTATTTCTCCGATATTCATCATTTTCAATAGGGTTCGAGTAATACTGATATAAAAACTCTTAACAAGTTTGGAAAGATTCAGACGAAAGTTGTGAAATCTTTTAAACAAGTGGAAATTGTTAATTTTGTCAAATTAAATAGAAAAAAATTCTGGGCTTATTGCCCCGATGTTTCTCATTTTTAATCAGGTAATATGCTGATTGATATGACACTGTAAGTTTGGAAATAATCTGATGAAAAATGTTGACATAATCACCTAACCAAGCAGTTTTTCACTTTTATTTTTAAATTCAAAGAGACATAATTCTGGACTTATGGTCCGATATTGATCATATAGAGTTTGGGTTGGGTCCTCATTGATAAAAAAAAACCTGTGCAAGTTTAGGAACAATCGGATGAAAATTTTGGACTTCGAACAACGATTTCAAAATTTCTCAAATTCTAAGGAAGATAACTATGGACATTATGGCCGGATAATGCTAAAGGGCCCATACCACCTGGATAATAATACCTGTCGCGCTTTGCGCTCTATATGTGGTTCTTAAAAAAAAACTCTGAGGTGTGTTTGACTCTAGGGAAACGGGTTGCTGGGACACAGCTCCTCCTTGATAAGCGGCTGCTTCCTTTATTGCAACTCATTGTTACAATCAATAATACGTGTAGCGCTTTGCGCTCTATATGTGGTAGGGATAGTACTTAGGGCCTATGATAGACAAACATAAAAATACATGGATAATATATGTGTTGTTTGCATTTATTTGTTAATATAAAAACACGTGTATTTTTTATAAGATATTTAAGTGATGTAAGACATTTTAATTAACGTTGTCACCACGCGGCATCCATTAATTTTAATAAAAATGTCCAATTGTAGTTAAATGGATTTTAAAATGTCTACATAAAATAAAGCTTTATTATATTCATTAACCTGACTGAAAACAATTGTCAGCCGCAGAACTGTTCCGTTCGTGCCCGAACCTGGGATTGAACCAGGGGCCTTTAGATGATTGTTGCGTAAACAACTTCAGTCTAACACTCTCTCAACTGAGCTATTCAGGCTGACATCATTTATGTACTGCTATAATAAAATTGGTGAAGTTGTGTTTAGCGATAGTTATTATATGTCTTTTAATAAACTAATACATTGTACGTTTTCGTACCACTACGCCTTCCAATAAACTTGCTTGCGCGAAAAGTCGTCAAATGTCGTACAACATTGATTTTCCACTAAATAAGCAAATTAGAAAAACCACAAAATAAATATATTTTGATTATGTTTTGTTTTATACAAAACCAGAAAGTTTCGCGTATTTGCCCAGTCCCTGTGATCTTTCCCCTGTGATCAGTTGTGGATTAGTTATTAGTTAAAACAATAGGCTTTGCATTATTGGCAATAAATGTTGTAATAAATGTAATAGGCACACATGCAGTACTTATTTACACTAATTTACACAAAAAATCACCACTATCCAAGATATTCTTTAAACAAAAATACATACATTGATCCGTAAAATAACTTCTCCCATAAGAGAAAAAAAAAAGCATTACATACTAGTCGCCTCTCCAGAGCGACGCCAATGATTTTATTTTTTGAACGCAATGTGCCCAGCCTAAGAAAATATGATAATAGTGTACTATATCTATGCATAGAAACATAATTTTACAATTTCTACAAGTATTTTGATTTTGCATAAATAAATGTGTTTTCATGACAACTCCACACCCAAACTGCAACAAAAAATGTCAAAGATGACAGTAGCCAAATGCAGATTGACGACGAACATGACGAAGCTATTTTTACAAGTCCTATGATACTTGAAACTGTTGATGACAAAGTCTATGCACCGAGGACTAGTGCTCATGAAACACTGGAGACAGTGGGACAAGTTAAAGATGGTGTAGGCAAATTCATTAAAATACCATTCTTCAATTGGTACAATTCACAACTTGATTTTCCCAATTGGAAGATTTTGCGACTCATTTTTTCCCATTCTGATGATTTCATGACGCGAACATTTCCCAATGGCATGTGTACCGGACCCGTTCCCAATTGGGTGAGAAAAATCACTAAAAGTAGATCACAGTTACAGTACAGATCTAGTAAAGCAAACTCTGACATTCAAATAAGGTCAAATAAAGCATATTCCAAGCGAATTCATGCACATAATTTCACTATAGAAATAAAAATGTTTATCTGAACAATATTAAGGTCGAGGTAAAATTTGGGTCAATTGATATAAAAAAACTGGTCAACAGGTTAAAGGTTACGCAAAAATTGTTGAAACTGTAGAAGCTACCCTTAGGCCACGACTTTTATATTTCTTGGTTTACAAAACCGCCGACCCTAATTTTTGGAAAATGGGAAAAAAAATAAAATCGGAAAATCGTCTTTTTTATATATATTTTATTCCCGACCACACTGAAAAACGATCGAAACGAGAAATAAAAACGATCCGGTTTGAGTACGGTTGCGAATAAAATCAAGTAAGTACAATCAACGATTGGTTCACATATATTACAGAGATCGGGATATTTTTCAATGTGACACAGTATGTACCAGTCCTTTTATGGGCACTTCTCAAAATTTATTTAATTACAGACAATAGGAAAATCAGCGTCAGTAAAATGTCGACCGCATCAAAATTTATTTCCGAGTCTGTGACGCAACTATATTGTTTAATATGTTTATAATATTAAACATACCCGATATTATAGTAGATAAAAAGTTTTACCTTGCAATTTGATAATTAGTATAAATAATCCAATAAAACACTGCCATTATTTACGATATATGTGTTTAGGAATTTTGTAAACACGTCCGCCATAGTTTATAGGAACTGTACAGAAAGTTTGGAAATCGGAACAAATCGGTACATCTCGGAAAATCATTGATAAATGTATTTGTCGTTTTAATGCTTAGGGCCGAGTAATTTCGGCAAATCGGAACTCAACTTGCGTATTAAAAATACTAGCTCAATTAACCGTTAAACTCCGCCTCCGTTCTCTGCAAAAGATTCGCAGGCGGAGCTATGCACGTGCTATTATTAAATTGGAGGATTGCAATTGAGAAACAAACGCACGATTGGTTCGGCATGTTGATTGCTAGACAAAGGAAGCTAATTTTGTAGGCGCGAAATTTGTTGCTTTATTGCTTCAGACAGCAAGCGGCTTTCCTTTGATGACGTCAAACTGTCAATTCACACAGACTGCACATTTTCGGAAGACTTTAACTGGCTCCTTGTTTACAATTCCAGTAAAAACACTTGCTAACATTAAACTTTGGATTAAATTATCAAAATAAAGCAAAAGCCAAGTTGACAAATATGATTGTATTAATTCGCGTCAGTTTAAATAAGACGTTTTGCGTTGTAAATCAACGAGTTTTCATGACAACAACAACTTAAACAAACATTACCGCGACGACGCGGGGATCGATCTACCTCGATTTTTTTTCATGGACGATGTCATAAGTCCAATAAGAGCAAACACATACTTTGTGTATGAGTAGTTTATCTTATATAAGATTTATGCAACGGGCATCGCATTGCGTAATGGTGCGCATCGAATTACGGAAATGAAGCGCAGTTTTTCGTTTAATTAATGGGAGAAGAACGCATGTCATTTAATGGAGTGTTTAAAATTGCCTGATGTTACAAAAGGTGCTTTTAGGTGACTCATTTCATTTGAAGATATAGATGTGTTTCATTGCATTATTAGATTTTTCGTCTCTGTGTTAAGGTTATAAAAGATATGATGTCTTTGTTCTGATGTTATTAGTATTAACTTATTTTTCCAATGATGTTTTTTTTTTTTTTTTTTTTTTTTCAACCGCCCAATGGACCATTTTCAAAATAATTTTTGTAAACCAATAAAAAAAAAAGTCGTGGCCTTATGATTCATTGGTCCGTATTTGTATCATCCCAATATCACAAAAACTGTCAATTCTAAGTTAAGTGTATAAAAAACTTAGGTTACCATTTAAATGCTTAGAAAAATTTATAGATACTATAAAATGCTTCATTTTGTTTTAGTCAATGAAACTTGGTCTGAATGGTTAAGGGTCACATGGTTTATGTAGATTTTATAAATATCAACATACTATGCACCATCAGCGCCCTCAACATGCAAAGCCAATAGGTTTATTATTGTTTATGTTGACTAACATCCTTAATGTTAGTAATGATCCTGAATTCTAGATTACATTTCGCACTCCATGAACCACATCCTTTTAAACACTTAGACCAAAACAACAGTACAGCCAACGCGGCACAAACATAATCCGCCGCTACGCCACGGCCAGATTATTAGTACGCGGCGGCCGAATCGTGTGTTCACGCGGCATCGATCTGCGCAGCAACGCCGACTCTGTATTAACCTCGCATACTTTTGCGGTGTAAATCTGCCGCATACGTACGCGGCGGATCGAGTGAAAAATATCATACATACATGTATGTGTAGCGTAGAAACCAAGATTAACGCTGGTTTCATAATTATTATTTTCACGTTTTAATAAGCGAAATGGCACATAATGCGCTCTAACAAATTATCGTTGAATTAATTACGCGCAACTGTTAATGTTTCGTTCGATTATCAGATTATCATTATTAAATTTGTAATCCGAAATGCACTTCCGAATTTAATGCTTACTTGACCTTTGGCAAATTATAGCGTCAAATAAACAGTGCTAAAATATCCTTTGTTTCATAAAAAGCTCGCGAAAATTATGCAGACATGTAGAACGTCGTTTGGAAAGTGTGGGTGTATTTTGTGTTGTATAAATACATGAACATCACGTCAGGCGTAAATCATGTGTTCAGCGGAAAAAAACGCCCCGATTAGACTTTATTTCATCATCTCTTTAAATAGTTACAAATGCCAAAATGTTTTTGATACTTTAGGAAATATGGAGAATGTTTATGTATCGTAAGTATTTACCAGCATTTGCTTTAAAACTGGAATATACGGGATTTTCGGGTAATTAAAAACGATATTAACTGTATAATATGAACAAATTAAAACGTGTTTATATACGCATATTCAAACAATAGTTAACATAAGCTGATTATTAACAAAACAACAAATACCTCTTCACCGTCTGGATTATTGATGTGGCTTCAAACTGCTAATTTTTTCTGCTTAAATATATTAGCAAAATCAACATGCAATTCATTTATAAATCCACCATATGCTGTAGCCTTGACCACTTGTATGTGCGAAAACATAATTACGTGACCTTGTTTATGTGTGAAATACATACAATACGGGCGGGAAACAAACTTAATTGGCCAGACACATTAACTATGTTTACATGTATATGCTAATACAATCCACACCCAATAAATTTATTATGATTTTAATTATTATTATAATTGTTCTTTCAAAATTTGTTAACTACATGTAACTAATAATTTTAAAAATATTTTTTAATTCATGATGCGCATCGACTAGGCATCATGTTGCAGATCGCGGCATGCCTCCGCGGACAGATGCGAAGCTTCACGGCGAAATGCAACTTGCCACCGCATACTGACGCGGCTTCAACGACTGACGCGGCATCGACTCGTTTCGCCTTGCCGCAGCGGATCGCGAAATACGTTTGTTCCGCGTTGGCTGTACTGTACTTATAACTTGTTATACTCTGAACTGGCTTGTCACTTAGGTTTCGCAAATTTATTTATAATGTTGTAAATGCATAGTGATTCTCTACAACAGCGGTTTAAATTTGAATGCAGTTGTATAAGCTGGTCACAAAAAGAGGTGACATAATTTGTATAACAAAATGACTGTTAAATATTCTTTGCTTTAATATATTCATTTCATTTTGTATTTTGGTCCTCTAAAAATAGTTTTAGCAAATGTGGTTATTGGCCTGTAAGCTAACTGACTGACGGGATCGACTTATTTTTCGTGGGAATGTTACAAGTTAGCTATGTCGTGGGAACGGCTTACTTAGTACAGGGAAAAAATCGAGATAGAAAACAGAGGAGTGCAAAACTAAATAAAAGAGGAGTGCAGTATATTGTTTAATGCAATTCTCCTTTTATTTAATGCACTGCTCTTTTTTCATTGCATCACTCATGTATTTAGTTTTGCATCCCTCTTTTTTCTCGCGTTCTCTTGACTTAGTTAGTCATTTCCACGACATAGCTAACTCGTTCCATCGAGTTATTATGTCGTGGGAACGATAAAGAAAAAGAGGATTGCATTTAAAACAAAAGAGGAGTAAATGCCACATCTATGGAAACATACATCAGAGATCTAGATAATATATTTTTTATATGCCCGTTTTAAAAACGGGACATATAATAGTTTCACCCTTGGCGGGCGGCGGGCTCTTCAGGTTGTATGCTGTTTGCTGCTCATCAGTGGCTCATGGGTGGAATGAAGCCTTTAAACTTAAAACTAGTAAGAAAGATAATGTATTAAATTAAACTTTAAAAGGGACTTCAAATGAGTCAAAATGTGCATCAAAGTGGTAAAGGGTTACTACATTCGGAAGCAATCATCTATACACAACATGTAGTACTTTTTAACGTAATATATTATTTGATTAAATTCTTAATTGCTGACTGACATGGAAATTACATTTAATATAAATATATTTTAATATATTCATCAATAGGAACTTGGCATAAAACAGGGATGAAGTTAACATTGACTTATCAACGCCAATTTGAAGTTTAAAACACTAAACTTGTAAAATATATAGAAGCTTTTAGTTGAATTTGCTATGATAACATTACCATTGTAAGGATTTAACCCTTTCAGTGCGGGAACCGAATTTTGAGGGCCTTTGCAAACAGTTTGGATCCAGATGAGACACCACATAACGTGGCGTCTCATCTGGATCCAAAATGTTTGCTATTCTGATAGTATTCTTTGAAAAACAATCGAAGAAAGTGCTAATTTTAGAAATTCAGCAGACGATCTTTTAGCAGACGAAAAATTTCTCAGCATGCAAAGGGTAAATATTCACTCTCTTCATTCACACCATCTACATACTGCGAAAGGAAGATTTTAATACTTAGCCATGCCAGCACACTTAAACCGCTGCTTGAAAACCATTAGTGTTCTTCTTAACAAGGAAGATTAGTGACAGCTGGTATGGTGATAGTGAGAAGTGTTCAATCCTAACTAAGTGATGTAGGAAGCATATACAGACTAAAACAATACCCTCATTGTGATTATGCACTAGAAAAAGTATTTTGCTTTTATCGAATGAAAACCCCAGTCCGGTCAACAACTTTGTTTTCAGAAGATTCAATGTGTACATTATTGTATTATTATGGTAAAACACTTTTATAGTCAAGTTTATAGTTAATGTAAGCAGAAAAAAATAAATTCCATTAACCAGATTCAGTCAATCGCCTTGCAACACAAAGGACCCCATCCTATTTACAAACTCGTTGAATAAAACCCTGTTCACAGTGCTCTGTCAATTCTAATACAGATGTACCTAGCTTGTTTTCTTCTAACTATGTGCTTACGTAGTGATTTTGTGATGACATTTATTCCCATCTTTAAACATGCATTGCCCGTTATCAAAAATTACACTATTAAAACACTAGAGATTATGTTTATTTCAAATATTCACGAAACTTTGTCAGAACATTGGTCTAAATAAAAAAATATGTCTATTACAAAACTAGGTCCAAAAACAAGATCGCTACGTCAAATGAAAAAAAAAGTGCATTCTAGATGTAACATGTTTACCCAATTAACCCCTTGATGGTCTTGTCTTCAACCAAATTGTCATACCAATATTATCATGGTTTTCAATTGTTGCTCTTTCCTGCTTACTACTCAGTACTGATTCCCGGCTCTTTCATGCTCACTACTCAGTACTGCTTCCCGATATTCTCATGGCTTTCCATTGTGGTTATTGCATGCTCACTACTCAATACTGAAACCCTGCTTACTACTCAGTACTGATTCCCTGCTAACTACTCAGTACTGATTCCGGGCTCTTTCCTGCTTATTACGCAGTACTGATTCCCGGCTCTTTCATGCTGACTACTCAGTACTGATTCTCGACTCTTTCTACTCAGTTCTGATTCCCGGCTCTTTCAAGCTTACTACTCAGTACTGATTCCCGATATTCTCATGGTTTTCCATAGTGGCTCTTTCATTCTTACTACTCGGTACTAATTCCCAATATTCTCATGGTTTTCCAGTGTGGTTCGTTCATGTTTACTACTCAGTACTGATTCTCTGCTCGTTCATGCTTCCTACTCAGTACTGATTCTCTGCTCTTTCATGCTTTCTACTCAGTACTGATTCCCAAAATTCTCATGGTTTTCCAATGTGTCTCTTTCATGCTTACTACTCATTACTGCTTCCCAGCTTACATCTCAGTACTGATTCCCGACTCTTTTATGCTTGCTACTCAGTACTGCTTCCTAAATGAAAAGTTATAATGCTGGTCCGAAAGTGCAAGTTTGTAAAATTGTACATGTTGAATATACATATATATTTATAATAAATAAAATGAACAAATATAATTGCTTAAAACATCAGCCAATAATACAGACACTCATTTAATCTGATAGATTATTAAAATATTATTTATATGATTTAATATATTATAACATTGATTGAAAAATGCATTAAAATTGGAATACCTGATTTCTGTGCATGTCCCTTGATTGTATTGTTAATGTTTTTTAGCTCGACTATTATATATGAAATATATATAGTGGAGCTATCCTACTCACCCCAGCGGCGGCGTTTGCGTTGGCGTTTGCGTGCAAATGTTAAAGTTTTCGTACTACCCCAAATATTTTTAATGTCCCTTCATATATTGCTTTCATATTTTGCATACTTATTTACCAACATGACCCCAACCTATAAACAAGAGCAGACAACTGTATCAAGCATTTTGACATAATTATTGCCCCTTTTATACTTAGAATATGCATATTTTTGATAAATCTATGTTAACGTTTGCGTACTACCCCAAATATTTTATATGTCCCTTGACATATTGCATTTTGCATACTTTTTAAGAGCAGACAACTGTTTCAAGCATTTTTACAGAATTATGGCCTCTTTTATACTTAGATAATTAAACATTTTGCTTAAATTAATTGCCATAACTTCTTTATTTATGATCAGATTCTATTAATACTTTGACAAAACACTTACCTGAATACCACAATGGATTCAACCCAAACAATACCCCATGCCCCAACCCAGAATATCTGCCTCCCTCCCCTCACCTTCCCCCCGCCCCATTTTTTTTCCTTTTAATTTTTGAAAGATTTATAAATGACCACACCCCACATTATACCCCCTTCTCAACCCCCCTACCCCCCCGCCAATTTTTTAATTTTTTTTTATTTTTGAAAGATCGTCTTAAAAATGACCACACCCCACATTATACCCCCTTCTCACCCCCCTACCCCCCAATTTCTTTTCTTTTTTTTATTAGCTCATCTATTTTTTGAAAAAAAATTATGAGCTATTGTCATCACCTTGGCGTCGGCGTCGGCGTTGGCAGAATTAAGTGCCCTTTTTATACTTAGAAAATTGAAAATTTTGGTTAAGTTTTGCGTTTAGGTCCACTTTTCTCAGTGAGTATCAATGCTATTGCATTCAAACTTGTTACACTTACTTACTATCATGAGGGGACAGGCAAAGTTAGATAACTCTGGCATGCATTTTGACAGAATTATGTGCCCTTTTTATACTTAGAAAATTGAAAATTTTGGTTAAGTTTTGTGTTTAGGTCCATTTTATTCCTTAAGCATCAAAGCTATGGCTTTCATACTTGCAACACTTACTAACTTTCATAAGGGGACTGTGCAGGCAAAGTAATGTAACTCTGACTGGCATTTTGACAGAATTATGTGCCCTTTTTATACTTAGAAAATTGAAAATTTGATTAAGTTTTGTGTTTAGGTCCACTTTATTCCTACAGTATCAAAGCTATTGCTTTCATACTTGCAACACTTATTAACTATCATAAGGGGACCGTGCAGGCAAAGTTATGTAACTCTGACTGGCATTTGGACGGAATTATGGGCCCTTTATACTTGAAAATTTGGTTAAGATTTATGTTTTGGTCCACTTTACCCCTAAAGTATCATAGATATTGCTTTCATACTTGGAACACTCAAAAACTATCATAAGGATACAGTAAAAGGACAAGTTGCATAACTCTGGTTGTCATTGTTACGGAATTATGGCCCTTTTTTGACTTAGTAACTTTTAATATATGGTTTAATTTTGTGTTTCAATCCACTTTACTTCTTAAGTATCAAGGCTATTGCTTTCAAACTTCAAATACTTTCATGCTATCATGAGGTTACTGTACCTGGCAAGTTGAATTTTACCTTGACCTTTGAATGACCTTGACTCTCAAGGTCAAATTATTAAATTTTGCTAAAATTGCCATAACTTCTTTATTTATGATTAGATTTGATTGATACTTTGACGAAACTACTCTTACCTGACATACCACAATAGACTCCACCCAAACTGTCCCCCGTGCCCTCCCCCCCTCCCCCCCACCTCCCCCCTCCCCCTCTATTTTTTTTTTTTTAAGATCATCTCACAAATGACCACCACACCCTCACACTATACCCCCACCCCCCCCCCCCACCCCACCCCCCCCCCACCCCCCCCCCCCCAATTTTTTTTTTTTTTTTTTTTTTTTTAATATCATCTCACAAATTACCACCACACCCTCGCACTATACCCCCCCCCCCAATTTTTTTTTTAAACGGTTATGTTTGAAATACCGTCCAACCATCGCACCCAAAAAATCCCCCCCCATCGCCCTTCCCCCCCCCCCCCCGCCCCAGATTTTTTTTTTCTTTTTTTCTCGCTTTTTTGGAAGATAATGTAATAAATGTCCACAACCCCACACTATACACCCCTCTTCACTCCACCCCTTCCTCCTTTGTGATTGAAAATGAGAGTCCCTTCACCTTTAAAAAGAAAATAGATGAGCGGTCTGCACCCGCAAGGCGGTGCTCTTGTTTTTAAAAAATCTTCCATTATAAATTATTGAATATAAACAATTTCTCCATGATGGCTTATGTTATACTGTCAAGCACTCGAATAGTAGAGCGCGCTGTCATCTGACAGGTCTTGTTAATAATTCTGATATGTATAATTTGTGCATAATGTTCTCTTAAAAAAAAGTTATACTCTACACAAATATCTCAGAAACTTGATCATGATCCCTATATGGTGAAACTGTTCACAGTGTCCTGTTAGGGTGGACTTGTGCATATTGTCAGGTTTTTCCTTTACAATTTTTGTCAATGCAGATATAACTAATTATTCTGGCACATTGTTTTGCACAAATATTGCCTTTTTCTGGAACTCATTCTTAAAATAAACCCATATATTAACTTAGCACATAATTGGGGAGCATTGATAAGTTTTACTTATATTCTTGTTTTTCTTATATGATAAGGACTGTGAGAACACTTAAGAGTATTGTAGAATCAATTTAATGAATCTATTTTGTTAAATATTATCATTGTTGTGCTTTTACTTTCACTTTCCACATTTGCATAAATATAAATACAGTGACCCCGCGTTTATCCGGATCTCGATAGTCCGGAAATCTCGTGATGCGGACGAAAGTCAAGGGGAACGGATTTATTATGCAGTATTTTGCCCCGTTAAGTCCGGAATCTTGGGACTTCACGACACTGATCTGTGTATTTAGCTGTTATTATGTCTTGTTAATAGGGATGCTTCCCAACATGGGGGCGTAATGGCCCACCCGCCGTATAAACAAAAGCGCAATCACCGAGGCTTTAAGTATTGTCGTTTTAGGCTTAATTGCTATCCCATCGTTTAAACAAAAGCGCGCTCACCAAGGCGTGAAATATAATTGTGTTTAGACGCTAAAGCTAAAAGGCGTGACTAAACATGATTCGACTCAGACTTAAAACGTAGATTGATGTCGGCATTACACAATGCATCTTAAATGATACAATGATATTCTTAAAGGTCTTTAATGAGCTGAACACGCGACCAATTAAGACGCTGATTACAATCGGACCGTCATCGTGTGTGAAAAGTTGTGCTAGGATTATTTAAGCAATCCGTTTAAAACGCATCAAACATTACGCGTCGCTATTTTAATCATTTCGCAGTTTTATATTTTATTGTCATTTGCCTTTAACACCCTTGATGTGTGTACATGTACATGTTCTAAATGTCGGTTACACGTTTTTGTATATATCGTTTAACAAACATTTTATTATACGCCAATTACCATTGGTAATGGGGGCTATATAGGAGTCACTTTGTCGTCTGTCGGTCTGTCCTGAAATTTCATCCGATCTTCACCAAACTTGGTCAGAAGTTGTATCTAGATGATGTGAAGGTCAAGTTTGAATATGGGTCATGCCAGGTAAAAAACTAGGTCACGGGGTGTGTTTTAAACTGAAAGTTTGTCCGGACCATAACTATGTTATTTATTGTTAGATTTTAAAATGACTTGGTACTTGTAGCGTGTGAAAAAAGTATATTGATATCTCAAAGGTCATCTCACACTTGGAGTTGAAAGGTCAAATGCTTGTCCGGGCCATAACTCTAATGTCATTCATTGTGAGATTTTAAAATCATTTGATACATTTGTTCACCATCATTGGACGGTGTGTTGCGCAAAAGAAATACGTCGATATCTCCAAGGTCAAGGTCACACTTAAAGTTCAAAAGTCAAAAATGGCAATAAATGAGCTTGTCCGGGCCATAACTATGTTGTTCATTTTGAGAATTTAAAATCATTTGGCACATTTGTTCACCATCATTGTATGGTGTGTCGCGCGACAGAATTACGTCGATATCTCCAAGGATAAGGTCACATTTTAAATTCAAAGGTAATAAATGGCCTTAAATAAGCTTGTCAGGGCCATTAAACTATGTTGTTCATAATGAGATTTTACAATCTTTTGGCACATTTGCTCACCATCATTGGACGGTGTGTAGCGCAAAAGAATTATGTTGATATCTCCAAGGTCAAGGTCACACTTTGAGTTCAAAGGTAAAAAATGGCCATAAATGAGCTTGTTGGGTCCATAACTATGTTGTTTCTTGTGAGTTTTTAAAATCATTTGGCTCTTTTGCTCACCATCATTGGAAGGTGTGTCAAGCGAAGGAATTACGTCGATATCTCCAAGGTGTAGGTCATACTTTGAGTTCAATGGTAACAAATGGCCAAAAATGAGCTTGTCTGCCATAACTATATAATGTCATTCATTGTGAGATTTTAAAATGCCTCTGTTTATTAATTTTGTTCACAGTCATTGGACTGTGTGTCATGTGAAAGAATTCAAGAGTTCAAAGGTCAAAATGGCTATAAATGATAATGGCATAATAAAATTCTTAAAAATCGCCATAAATTAGTTTCTCTTGTTTTGTGAAGACAGCATGCCAAATAGTCTGTGTCAATGTGGCAAGTGGGGGAATACGTCAAGTCTGTGACAAAGCTCTAGTTTTCAACAAAACAAAATAATGTCTGCGTAACAAGAAAATATCATTTTTGATGCAAAATAAGTATGTAAATGTACATAAACATAAGGTTTATATCATAAGGTAAATATTTAACTCTTGAAACGGCACTGGTTCGATAATCCGGAAGATTTGTTTATTAGAAAATTTCTACCAGAACGGACGTGTCTGGATAAACACGGGGTCACTGTACTACATTATTAAGTGTGTGATGTTTTCTCAGACTTAACAACACCATTTCGAAGTTTAAAGTACAGACGATGCAAATGCTATTGGAAGTTTTAATTGAACAATTTGTATGGTCATATTACATTCTTGTAATTTAATATTCGCCCTCTAAATACTGCAGAAGGAAGTTTTTAATACCAAGTCATAACCACACACTTCAATCACTGGCTGAGAACAGTGAGTGTTCCTCTTAACACGGAAGATTATAGACAGATGGTCTATTGATAGTGAAAAGTGTTTGTTGTTTTGAGATATAACTTTTCAGGGCTATATCTCAGATATGCTACAAGATTTAAACATGAAACTTCATGGTTGTGGAGAAATTAATGGGAAGAAGTGCAATGCACAAGAACTATAACCCTGCACTTTTTTAAGAGTTATTGCCCTTTGTTGTTGTTATGTCCCCGGATCGAATGATCGGGTTATATTGTTAATGGCCTGTCTGTCTGTCATTCTGTCACTCTGTCATTATGTCACTCTGTCATCCCAAAACTTTAATAATTTGGTCGTAACTTTTGCAATATTGAAGATAGCAACTTGATATTGTTTGTCATACATATTTTCACATTAATCTGCGATAGCTTTATTTAATAATTCACTTTTAATTTTACTCAGAATAAAACTATTCACATTTACTTAAATGCTCTGTGAAAAGGGGTTTTATTGCGTGTGCGTAAAGTGTAACCCTGATAAGCCTGTGCAGTCTGCACAGGCTAATCAAAGATGAAACTTGTCATGTTATGGTATGTTTCGTTTACAGAGAGTATCTTCTTTGCAAAAACCAAGTTTAGGCGGAAAGTGTCGTCCCTGATTAGCCTGTGGGGACTGCACAGGCTAATCTGGAATGACACTTAACGCACATGCATTAAACCCAATTTTCACATAGCGGGGCTCATTTAAATTAATAAACAACAATCTGAGTTAAATATATCAAGCGGTTAATTCCATTAAAAGCAATACTTGTTTCTGCAAATGCATACCTATCTCACAGAATTGTCCCAGCCACACATCCGTAAAAATACTAATCTTTGCCGTGGAACCAGTACACTCTCCTCTGTTCTGACATGTGCTATTGTAACATGGATCTTTAACTGAAAAACTTATATAGAAATAATCCCCTAAAATTTGGTGATCTGCAAACAAAAATGCCAATGAAAGAAACTGTTTATGCCCCGGATCGAATGATTGGGGATATATTGTTTTTGACCTGTCTGTCTGTCTGTCATTGTATGTGTCTGTCTATAATTTAGTATATGTCTGTCTGTCATTGTATGTGTGTGTCTATCCTAAAACTTTAATCTTGGCCATAACTTTTGCGATTTTGATGATGGCAACTTGATATTAGGCATGCACGTGTATCTCACGGAGCTGCACATTTTGTGTTGTGAAAGGTCAACGTCATCCTTTAAGGTCAAATGTCAAATATATGGCTTCAAAGCCGCGCAATAGGGGCATTGTGTTTCACAAACACAGCTCTTGTTAAGGCTATATCTCATATAGGCTATAAGATTTGAATATGAAACGTTATGGGTGTGTAGATATCAATGAGGAGAATTGCACTTATTACTACCTTTTAATTATTCCCCTACACTTATTTATTATACTGTATATCAAGGATTTGCACTGATCCATGAACAAAGTTTATCAAATCAACAACTGTGGTTGTTTTGGAAAGATTCCGAGTGAATGTGTCAGTGTTTTTTTTAATTCAAAATCGAGTCCTGTAATCTGACTTATTCAACATATAAAAAACGTATAATCAAAGGTTTCCAAAAAAAAAAGAATATTTTTTAGATTTAAATTAAATCAACATGCAGGTAAATATAATAATGGACACACTTGTATCCTCGATGTTGAAGCATTTTATAGCAAAACAACATCAACACTATTTTCCCAACTTTAGTCTAAATGCCGCTAATTTTCCCAATCCAAAGGAACCTGCCCATTCCCAAAATGGTGAAAAAGCACTGTGTGAATCAATCCCCACAAAATGCTATGCAAAGTAATTTATGTTGACTAAATGTATATTCAAGCCACATGCTTCATGGCTGTGCTGTGTTTCCTCCCCCACCTTCATGCCAAAAAGTACTTGTATATACCTGCATACAAATTTGTGAGCATCATATGTCAATATATGTGATATCTCGATATAAGAGTGAATTTTCTCTTTTTCTTATTGAACTGGCTTAAACATTATGTTTGGTCCAAATTATAGCAGCATTTTAGTTGCTATAAAAGGTGCAGCATTGTCCTGCATATTGCTATATTATTCAAAGACATGCATTTAGCAGTTATAAGCATAGTAAATAATTTGCACAGCTCTGGTTCAATCAAATAACAAGAGCTACTGATAAAAGTTTTCACTATTCAGACGGTGACGCCCTACACCATTTGTATAAGCAGCTGAAATGTGGTCAGTTAAGGATAAAGATTTGTATATGGCGTTTGGAAACAGGGCATACTTTCAGACTGGTATATGGCATTTGGAAACAGGGCATAGTATCAGGCTGGTATATGGCGTTTGCAAAACAGGGCATAGTATCAGGCTGGTATATGGTGTTTGGAAACAGAGCATAGTATCGGGCTGGTATATGGCGTTTGGAAACAGGGCATAGTATCAGGCTGGTATATGGCGTTTGGAAACAGGGCATAGTATCAGGCTGGTATATGGTGTTAGGAAACAGGGCATAGTATCAGGCTGGTATATGGCGTTTGGAAACAGGGCATAGTATCAAGCTGGTATATGGTGTTTGGAAACAGGGCATAGTATCAGGCTGGTATATGGTGTTTGGAAACAGGGCATAGTATCAGGCTGGTATATGGTGTTTGGAAACAGGGCATAGTATCGGGCTGGTATATGGTGTTTGGAAACAGGGCATAGTATCAGGCTGGTATATGGTGTTTGGAAACAGGGCATAGTATCAGGCTGGTATATGGTGTTTGGAAACAGGGCATAGTATCAGGCTGGTATATGGTGTTTGGAAACAGGGCATAGTATCGGGCTGGTATATGGTGTTTGGAATCAGGGCATAGTATCAGGCTGGTATATGGCGTTTGGAAACAGGGCATAGTATCAGGCTGGTATATGGTGTTTGGAAACAGGGCATATTATCAGGCTGGTATATGGCGTTTGGAAACAGGGCATAGTATCAGGCTGGTATATGGTGTTTGGAAACAGGGCATAGTATCAGGCTGGTATATGGTGTTTGGAAACAGGGCATAGTATCAGGCTGGTATATGGTGTTAGGAAACAGGGCATAGTATCAGGCTGGTATATGGTGTTTGGAAACAGGGCATAGTATCAGGCTGGTATATGGCGTTTGGAAACAGGGCATAGTATCAGGCTGGTATATGGTGTTTGGAAACAGGGCATAGTATCAGGCTGGTATATGGCGTTTTGAAACAGGGCATAGTATCAGGCTGGTATATGGCGTTTTGAAACAGGGCATAGTATCAGGCTGGTATATGGTGTTTGGAAACAGGGCATAGTATCAGGCTGGTATATGGCGTTTTGAAACAGGGCATAGTATCAGGCTGGTATATGGCGTTTGGAAACAGGGCATAGTATCAGGCTGGTATATGGCGTTTTGAAACAGGGCATAGTATCAGGCTGGTATATGGCGTTTGGAAACAGGGCATAGTATCAGGCTGGTATATGGCGTTTTGAAACAGGGCATAGTATCAGGCTGGTATATGGCGTTTTGAAACAGGGCATAGTATCAGGCTGGTATATGGTGTTTGGAAACAGGGCATAGTATCAGGCTGGTATATGGTGTTTGGAAACAGGGCATAGTATCAGGCTACTCTGGCTAAAATATTATGAATGGGCGCGTGAATGTTGGATAAGTGTTTGTTATATTTTATCAAGCATGAATGTATCTAAAAATATCTGTGTGACTTGCAAATAACAGGTCCCTATGTCCAAGACCAAAGTTCAAGGTCAAAGGTCAAATGCATTTAATCTACACATATCACTTTGTTTGCAGCAACAGTTTATGCAGCCTTAATACATGTATATTCTCAAATTAGTTTGCATGATTTACCAGTGTTGTTAGACAGAGCGACTTGCACATAAACCAATGCCCTTTGAAAGGTTGAAGTCAAGGTATTGTCTGGATTATAACCTTGTTATTGAAGCATGGATGCATTTAAAAATGACAGAAATAAGACTTATACAGAGTGGAAAACCAAAGAACAATGTCCATCAATAAAGTCAAGTTTTTTTTAATGAGAGGTCAATAAGTGTTCAAAATTATTAAAAGCAATATGCTTCTCTGCATATGAAGGTCACTAAAGCGTAGTATTGAAATAAATAGCAAAAACATTTAATACATCTCC
Organism: Dreissena polymorpha; assembly: GCF_020536995.1. Lineage (NCBI taxonomy): Eukaryota > Metazoa > Mollusca > Bivalvia > Myida > Dreissenidae > Dreissena > Dreissena polymorpha. The sequence goes on along the minus strand of NC_068355.1, from coordinate 35,802,665 downwards.
CTTTACAAATGCAAGGGTTAAGATTTAATATGTTTATGTTTCCTGATAAAAATGAAGTTAAATAAATTAAGAATAAGACTAAACTACATATCTTTCCCAGAATTTTCAGAACACGAACCAACATTGTTATCTTAACAAACCCAGTCACTATCAAACATCAATGTATGGGAATCTGAAGGGCTCCCCCCAGAATAAAATAATTAATAGCCAGCCATCTTTGGATGGAGGGGCATAGAGCCCTATTTGGAGAGGTACATTTTGTTGATTTCGCTTGTGAAAAGCTCTGTACATAGCTGTTACAACGGTGGCTTTCATTTTTCTGCACGTGTTACAACCAAGTCGTTTGAACTGTATGAAGATAAGATTGGGTACCACTTCAAACCACTTCTATTATCGCTATAACTACATATCAAAACAAAAGCATATCAAACACACGGCAGTGAGTATATAGTAACCTAACATATCAAACACACAGCAGTGTGCATATAGTAACCTAACATATCAAACGTACAGCAGTGTGTATATAGTAACCTAACTTATCAAACGCACGGCAGTGTTTATATAGTAACTTAACATATCAAATGCACGGCAGTGTGTATATAGTAACCTAACATATCAAACACACTGCAGTGTGTATATAGTAACCTAACATATGAAATGCGCGGCAGTGTGTATATAGTAATCTAACATATCAAACGCACGGCAGTGTGTATATAGTGACCTAACATATGAAACGCACGGCAGTGTGTATATAGTAATCTAACATATCAAACGCACTGCAGTGTGTATATAGTAACCTAACATATGAAATGCGCGGCAGTGTGTATATAGTAATCTAACATATCAAACGCACGGCAGTGTGTATATAGTGACCTAACATATCAAACGCGCGGCAGTGTGTATATAGTAACCTTACATATCAAATGCGCGGCAGTGTGTATATAGTAACCTAATATATCAAACACACGGCAGTGTGTATATAGTAACCTAACATATCAAACACACAGCAGTGTGTATATAGTACCCTAACATATCAAACGCGCGGCAGTGTGTATATAGTTATCAAACATATCAAACGCGCGGCAGTGTGTATATAGTAACCTAACATATCAAACGCACGGCAGTGTGTATATAGTAATCTAACATATCAAACGCGCCGCAGTGTGTATATAGTAACCTAACATATCAAACGCGTGGCAGTGTGTATATAGTAACCTAACATATCAAACGCACGGCAGTGTGTATATAGTAACCTAACATATCAAACGCACGGAAGTGTGTGTATAGTAATCAAACATATCAAACGCACGGAAGTGTGTATATAGTAATCAAACATATCAAACTCGCGGCAGTGTGTATATAGTAACCTAACATATCAAACACACGACAGTGTGTATACCTAAGTTTTGGTCAAAATCTGGTTTACACCAAAGTGAGATCTTAGGGTTACAACACACCGAAATGTTAATCAACATAGCCGTCTGTATGGCTAATTAATTAATGAGTTCAATATTTCCCTGCTATTTATGCCCCCCTTCGATGAACGGGGGTTATATTGTTTTGCACATGTTGGTCGGTCGGTTGGCCTGTCCGTCCGTCCACCAAATGATTTCCGGATGATAACTCAAGAACGCTTAGGCCTAGGATCATGAAACTTCATAGGTACATTGATCATCACTGGCAGATGACCCCTTTTGATTTTCAGGTGACTAGGTCAAACGTCAAACTCACAGTGACTTGAAACAGTAAAATGGTTTCCGGATGATAATTCAAGAATGCTTAGGCCTAAGGATCATGAAACTTTATAGGTACATTGATCATGACTCAGGGTTTTTTTTTACTAAGAAAGTGACGCCAATATTCGGCATCTTCCCCTACCAGAATTTTTCCCCTAAAACTACCATTTCCCCTTCAAAAATATAATTTTCACCAAAATATAATATTTTACCCTCAAAGAAATGTTTTTTTTCTTTTGGGAAGTCGACACTTATCCAATTTGTACCATGTACAACGATCTCGCTCTCTCTCTTTCTCTCTCCCGACAAACACTCAAATCTGGGAATCCCAGTGATTCTATATATAGCTCTTAAATTACGTCATGGAAACCGGGCAACTAATCGTATTAATCATGTGACTATTTTACTGGATTCCGGTCTTGCGCGAGAAGGGTGTTTCGTCAATTAATTACCGGAAACCAGTGGAATTTTCATCCGGTTATGTGAAAGCCAAGATATAAACGTTAAAACAGAAAAAAGTCTCACAATTGGCGTTCATACACAAACAAAATAATACGTTCGGACTCGGAAAATATTAATTGCGTTGACGCATTTTTTAAGAATGAATCATCAAAAACCATTTAAACCCAGCAGGATTCGGAGGTACGTGTAATCAACATCGATTAATACTGACGGATTATTTTGAAAGTGAAAGTAGACAATCGGCAGCTGCCGCACCTTTCCCTTCCAATACTGTAGCAGATCTAGATCGTCAACCCATTCATCATGAAATTGAAATCGCAATATTGACATCTTTCCCCGGCCCCAGTTGAAAACATTTCCCATTATTAGATCTACCCCTGCAACTTTATTTAGGACTTTGACTTTAATATCATACTTGTTCATGTGTATAAGAACAAAAAGGTCAGAGACATGCCTCTTTTTAAAAAAAAACCTGAAGTCTGTAGACGAGTTATAGACATTAAAATGAACAGTTTTTATTTTTTCCCCAAATATGTCTCTTTTACGCTCGATTTTCCCCTTTTACCCAGCGTCCAGCGTCTTCCCCTTTTTCTAAAAAAAAACCTGTGACTGGCAGATGACCCCTTTTGATTTTCAGGTGACTAGGTCAAAGGTCAAGGTCACTGATCTGAAGCATTTAATTGTTTCTAAAGTATTCACACAATGGCTGCCACTACAACTGACAGCCCATTTGGGGGGCATGCTTGTTTTACAAACAGCCCTTGTTATTTTTTTAGATCTATTAATCAATTATCAAACTGTGTATTTTAGAATGTTTATATGATATTAATATTTAATTGTTTTGTAAATTAAATTTGTATCAGGATATTGTATTCCTTGCCTAATAAGAATTTGATAGTCTGACAGCATATTCATGTGTTGATGATTGCATATAATTTAAATTTATTTTTAATGGTTCAAATAAAGCAATTGTCATCATACTTGCTATACTTTCAACAAGTCTAAAAAGAGAGCAGACCTGTTTACTTCTACGGATTCGCCGTAGTTACTACGGATTATTTGGCTAAACTACGCACTACGGATTTGTACTGAAAAACTACGGACCCATCGATCAAAATGTTCAAATTTCAGTTTTTAATCGTACTTTTGCTTATTTTCGGTCTTAACGGGTAATTTATCAATCATAATCATTTTGGCCCTTGCATAGTAAAAAACGTTGGAATTCAAGCCTCCCGGGGAATGAGTGCTGAAAGAGCTTGTCGAGTCGTCACCGAACGACAACTGACTTGCGTATTGGTTCGCAAATTTAGCCAAATATATACGATTTTACGTTGCTATCAAGTATACACATCTCTCTCTCTATTGCGGAGAATACCGACGATAGTCGATGTATTGGGATTGAGCACGCCTGTTTTTACATACGTCCAAGATGGCGGCAAGCAGACGAGAAATTGCGATTAACGGCGAAAGTAATAAATACCATTCAAATTAACAACGGATATCATATGGTCATTATGGAATAATGTAATGCGTGTGTCAATTAACGCAACATACTACGTTTGAGATTTAACAAAACATAAACAAATATTTATCGGAAATCTGCACAGTGAATGTGCGTCACGGAAACGAGTGTTGGAAAATTGGAGTTTAGTCTACTCACAAAGTTAAAGCATTTATTATAATAAGATGAGTATCGTTCGAAAATGGAAAGAGACAAACATGATTTGATTTATATGTTAGTGGATCTGTGAATAATCAGATGCATATGCATTTTCTGCTTTATTATGTTTGTTACGCTGTACAGTTTAATGAAATAGCATTGAACTGAGGTCAAGTGCAAGATATTGAAAGGTAAACAAATAAAATATATTATTTTAACTCCATTTGATACATCATTAACACAACAAGAACACTAAAGGACGTTTGTCAATATTTGTTTATGTTTTCCCCTTATGGTATTTAATTTTTTTAAATACTGAATTAAATTAATAGCTACTCTTTAAGAGCTTATGATCAAATGGTGTATTTAAGAATCTATAGATTATTGCAAGTTTAATATGCATGTGGATGGATATTAACTATATATTGTCTTCATTTAAAGAAGACATTGAAACAGCACTTTATAATATAAAATTCTGTCAAACATGCACTTAAAAACACTTTTATTTTGTTACTTATAATCATATGTATAATGCTTAATGTCTCCCAATTTATTGGTTTATCGCGCTATTTTTTCCAATTTCATGGTTTATTTTCCCAATCCAAATGGCACAGGCTGTAACAAATCAAAGCAAAAAATATCACTTTACAGATTTTATTATTAGCAAGTAAATTCATCTAATGCTTTATGTACCGATAACTGATATGTGACCCAGTCATGGTGTTTTAATGCTCAAAATGATTGAAAAGTTAAAAACTACTGACAACAGCCCAAAACTACTGAGAGATGCCCTCCATACTACTGAGAAGCAATCGGTAGGGAAAACAGGTTTGAGAGAGATGTTGATGTTATTTGTACTAACTTTTAAAGCACACGGTAGGGTGGCATAAGCAGTTAATTGCCCGTCAGTCAGTATGTCTGTCTGTCAGTCTGTCCGAAAACTTTAACATTGCCGACAACTTTTGCAATATTGAAGATAGCAACTTGATATTTGGTATGTATGTGTATCTCATAGAGCTGCACATTTTGATTGGTGAAAGTCAAGGTCAAGGTCATCTTAAAGGCCAAATTAAATATTTTGCTATAAAGTGGTGCCGTAGGGGGCATTGTGTTTCTGACAAACACATCTTTTGTTATCTCTAAAACATTCAAAGACAGTGCTCAGACATCTCGACATTTGCTTGGGATCCCCATTTTTGCAGACAACATCCCTGAAAATCGTTGACCCCAGTCATGGGTACACCAACATTTCATATGAACTCTGCCCTAGGTCAAAAGTCAAGGTCATTGTACTAGACAAAATGAAAACACTTTCTCCACAGCAATTAGATTTTCTTATTATTGGGTAGAATAAACAAGCATGGTTTGAAAGAGTATAAAAAGCAAGAACCAGGCCCCTAGGTCAGAGGTTAAGGTCACTGTTCAAGGTCATATGTAAAATATATGAAACCAGTCCATAAAACGCTGTTTTTTAAAGAGACCTTCTCAAAGATGTGTGCATGTATTGAAATTTGTCATTAAACGCTTTATATTGATAAATGTAAACATTGGATCTAAAAAGCTCTAGTAAAAAAACTAGAAAAAAATTAAAGAAATAAAAAAGTAACGCTCAACTCCAGGGCTCGAATCACTGACCCCTGGAGTAAAAGTTTATCGCTTAGCCCTCTCTGCCATCCATGCTCATTCTATGGTTGTTATATTTTAAACTTTATATAAGCAATCCTTGTAGTTTCACAAAATATAACGACAGCAGCAGAACTCTGCAAATTATTCAATTGTTTTGCGTTGCAACGCTTGATAATGTTGACATTTTTGAATTGTCAAAAGATGCATATAATGGATATTTTAGAGCACGGTAAATGTTCAGTATTACTGTTTCCTCATACATATCATAACTACAACGAAAATTTGCAAAACTGAAACATTTTTGTTTAATTTTGTCTATTTACCGAAGGTGAAAATGTCCCTTTAAGTAAGTTTGGCTAGCATATGAGGCAGAATTTTACATTCTGTATAAGTAGTGACTATATTGTATTGTTTAACAAGTATTCTTTACAAAGACCCATGTCAAAGTCACAATTCAAGCACAAATGTCATAACATAGCCAATCTGGAACTAGTTTTAAATAAAATGTACCATTCTTATTAACCTGGCAGTAGTTTGTACTTTATGTTTCCAAACTATCTTCATTGTAGACTTCTATGCTTTAAGGCAGTTTAAATAAGCAGTTTATGCAATGCACTTCTTACAATTTCATTCCAGTAGGTTTAAAGTAAACTGACACTGTACATGTTCTCACGTGACAGTTTACATTGTGACGTAGTGAGGCTGGTCACTAGTCCCACAAAACTGTGCCGCAAAGAGCTTTTCAGATTAAACGTTTAACGATGTTTTACCAGTTCACATCCAATTTTCTAAAAGTTAAAAGTGTTAAATGTTGATCAAATGTAAATAATATATAATATATGTGTATGTATATTATGTTTCTATACTGATGCAGGCTTGTTTGTAATTATAGTGTCAGAAAGTGACTTTGTTAAAACCAGTTAATTTATAAAATGGCAACAAGTTCTCAGTCTTCAGTTGAGCTGGGTTCGCATGAAGTGAAGGACTATATTTGTAATGCCTGTGAAGACAAGACTAATGTTGAGAAAAGTGCTGATTTCTATTGTAAACAGTGTGAACGGTTTTATTGTGGAAACTGTATTGATCCACATGGTAATGCCTTGGCTAAGCATACTACATTTGGAAGGGTCGAAATAGATAAATGGCCAGTTTCAAAAAAGGTGGTTGATTTTCTACAAACTTGTGATGTTCATAAGGACCATACAATTGACAAGTTCTGCAACTTGCACGAACAGCTGTGCTGCCCTAAGTGTGTATCTGATCAACACAGGTATGTAACTCTTCAGTTGTTTAGTTATTAGTACAATATGATTGCAAAATATATTATATAGAAAGTTAGGCTTTTAAATCCATATTCATCATGATGTAAACCCAAAAAAAGAGTCTTTTATGCCAAGTCCATGTTCATTTTCAAATCCACTAACTGGTCTAACATATTTGTATCAATATATTACAATTTAACACATATACAAATCATATAGTCTCGCTTTAAATAAAAAAATAATGCACTCAAATTAACTGCATGTGTTTTCATTGATTACCTAGATAAAGTGACTGGCGGGTTTACGTGCTCTATGGATTGTTATTAAAAGTAGGGCAGGTGATTTACCCAACACACAGTATGCATATATTTCATAGCCTTCAAGAAAATTTCAACAAAACCAGGTCTTTTTCTGACAACCTCATTAATATGCTTTAGGTAAGAAGCACTTTCTGGGTATATAACTTTAAGGCAACCAGAAAAGACACAGTTTTCAATATTTATAAATAACAAAAATTGTCTTCTTATTTTAAGCTCGCCTGAGTTCATGGTTAAATTTTGTGATCTCCTTAGTCTGTCTTCATGCATAGTCTATTTTCATCATTTTCCTAGTTTACAATCTAGAGGCTACATTTATTTTCCAATCTTCATAACCTAGTCAGAACATTAAATTTTCTCCCAATAATTTCATGTCCAAGTTCGAAACTGGAATATGTGAGGTAAAAAACTAGGTTGATAGGTCGAACAAAAGAAAAAGCATGCTAACACTCAAGAAGTCATATTAACCGTCAAATGTTCATGAAACTTTGTCAGAACATTGTCTCCATTATATCATGGCCAAATCGAAACTGGTTTGTGTGAGGTCAAAAACACAGTAGAAATATCAAATTAAAATTAAAGATTGTAAACACTCTAAAAGTGATATTAACTGTTGAATCTTCATGAAATTTTGTCAGAACATTTGTTTCTTGATTTCTTACTTGATTTGAAAATGGTTCTGCTTGGTTGAAAGACATGTCCGCCAGGGGGTGAGGCTATTTCCCTTATATGGCTATAGTAAAACCTAGCAAACACTTTACGAATCACATGTTTATGCCCCCAAAGGAGGCATAAAGTGATCGGATTGTCTGCTGTCTGTCTGTCTGTCCGTCACACTTTTGCGTTAAGGTTTCAAAAAATCCTCATAACTACTATGCATGTCGCTTCAGATGTAACCTTCATATTTGGTATGCATGTGTATATGGACTTTTCATACGCACACAATTTGACCCATTTGACCTTGACCTTGAACTTAGGGTCCGCGTTTAGGTTTCAAAATCTGCGTTTAGGTTTCGAAAAATGCTCATAACTACTATCAAAGCGTTCATAGGGGGACATATGTCATCATATGGTTACAGCTCTTGTAATAAATAATTATTATCTGTGAAAGAACATACCGTAAATCAATGAATATAATACGCCCTCGTGCATAATACGCACTCCCGAGTTTGGTCAAAATTTATCGGTAAAAATTGAAAATCCAAGTAAAATACGCACTAAAAAAATCAGTTTCCGAAATTGGCTATTTCCGAAAAAAAAATGTCAATATATTTTTGTGTTGTGAAAATAGCAAATCAATTTGGTGTTGTCAACTATCTGTTTCACAGTAATACCCCGGTATATTGATCGGGATGTGTTATAATGCTGTTGTTATGACAGTTGCATAATAAATATCTCTGTCTGTTGTTTATATTACCATTGATTGTTACCGATAACACACGGGGCCCTTGCTGACATCCGGGTCAAGCAGTCATAATTACAAAAGAAAGAAGCAGAGACGCTGTTTTTTGTTTTCACATTTAATTCAGTTTGACAATATTCGGGACGATAATAATTATAATAATAATAAAGTAATAAGAAGACAAAATGGTTACTTCCGTGTTTATAGTTGTCTAGATGAATTACTTTTCCAAAGTGTTACAAACTCGATTTATTAATATAACTTTAAATACAATTAAACCGCTCTTGTTTTTCATGATCTCTTTAATTAAAATATGCTGCTGTCATTAAGGTTAGTTTGGGAGTAAAAAACAAATTAATTAAATATCACCTTTCAATTTAATTCGGCAATCGGCAGACAGGTGTAATAGACTCTATTAGCATCGTAAAACTAATTATTTAATTACCACTCTTTACTTTTGATATTTTAAATATGCGGTAGAAAGATAAATAGTGGTCAGCTAAGAAATATTTATTTAAGGGTATTGTCAGTTTTTTTTTCATTTGCTAATCTCTTTATACGATTTATCGTCCAGTCGCTATTTTGTAGGCAGGCGATGATTTTAACTGTGTATTCCAAGTATACAGCATTGGCTACGCATGAATGACCCAATATTATTCGATAGCTCCTCCTGTTCTCACGTTTCATTCGACAACGTCATTTCATGTGTAAGCGAGCTCAATGTTGATTGGCCAGCTACCATGCGCACTTCAACAACAATAAGGTCAAGCGATGTCTCATAATCGGGTACAGACAGGGTTTTGTTTACTGTTCGAATTGCGAACACTTTCATTAAAACAAAGAGACAAATATAGAAAACCAGTCCAATATAAATGGCAGATGTTTTAAATGAAATTTTACTAGATTTTGGCATTTTCACAAATAAGATTTTTATTGAGCCAAATTCTCAATATTTTCACAAATGACTCAAATGGCAAACGACAGCACGAGCCCTGTTGCATCCCTTTGATGTAATGGTGTAGTTCAAAATGGCTGCCACAAAGCGAATAACAGCGATTAAGTTGAAAATTTGCACAGGAAAAATTTTGTTCTGCTCTAAACTCGTATATTATATGCACCCCCTATTTGAAGAAAAAATCGGCAGGTAAAAAAGTGCGTATTATATTCGTAGATTTACGGTATATTATTTTAGAGGATTTTTTTAGTACACTGTTCATATAACACTTGTTTTGTTAAATGGCATCTTTACGCATTAGTGTTACCTGTCATTTTCATTTCTACGAAAAAAAGTTTACTTTATATATTTCTAGTTGAATTTGAATATTATATGCAAACTTTTTTACTTTAGACATTGGTCTGTGTGTATTGAAAATGTGCAGTCCACTATGTTCAATATTAAGTACACTTTTAATACTTTAAAAAATGTGCGTTACACATAATCATAAACATGTTTTGTATCTTGGATTTCATTACCATTAGGAAATTAACATTTTCAATGTGAAAATAGCTCATGAACATTGATTGGCTCTTGCTTTGCTGCCATTTAACTCTTTTTTTTTGCAAATAATGCAAATACAATTAAAGTACCGGTATATTTTCAACAAATTTTTAAAAAGTTGAAATTTTTCTTAGGTTGTGTAGTATAAATTAAATTGCAAAATTATTAGTCATATATCCCAATTTAAAAAAACATTGCCACTAGGCTTGCTACTGTATGGTATTTCAATATCACATATAAATAAACAATAGACCAATCTCTCAGATCCTCCTTTAAAACAATTTACAATGGCGTCTTTTCTTTTCCACAAATAGATCATGTGACAAGAACAAAAGCAAAGTAATCACAATAGGTAAAATAACAACACAACATATTGGGACATAGTAGACCATGAGGTTGCATGTCATAAGCTACTCATCACAGGCTAGATTGTTCATGCTGAGATTTTATTTAGAAATAGAGGACCCTCTTTTAAGGAGCAGGGTTATTTTGCTTTGCATCTGTCCTTTGGTCCATTTGTCAGTTGGTCTGTAGACAAATTGTTTCCACATGATATCTAGGGAATGCTTTGACTTACAACCATGCAACATATTTTATTTTTACATGGAAGAAGATTTAGAGGTAAATCCATGTTAAGGTCAAGAGGTCAAAGGTCACAGATGCTTATAACATGAAATTGCATGTATAAAGGTGTCGCAGTCAGTTTTAGTACCTGTAATACCAATCATAACCATATTTATGTCCCCCTTCAAAGAAGAGGGGGTACATTGCTTTGCACGTCTGTCGGTCCGTCCACCAGGTGGTTTCCGGATGATAACTCAAGAACACTTAGGCCTAGGATCATGAAACTTCAAAGGTACATAGATCATGACTCGCAGATGACCCCTATTGATTTTGAGGTCACTAGGTCAAAGGTCAAGGTCATGGTGACCCGAAATAGTTAAATGGTTTCCGGATGATAACACAAGAACGCATATGCCTAGGATCATGAAACTTCATAGGTAGATTGATCATGACTTGCAGATGACCCCTATTGATTTTAAGGTCACTAGGTCAAAGGTCTAGGTCATGGTGACCCGAAATAGTAAAATGGTTTCCGGATAATAACTCAATAACACATATGCCTACGATCATGAAACTTAATGGGTAGATTGATCATGACTCGCAGATGACCCCTATTGATTTTGAGGTCACTAGGTCAAAGGTCAAGGTCATGGTAACCCAAAATAGTTAAATAGTTTCGGGATGATAACTCAAGAACGCTTTTGCCTAGGATCATGACACTTCATATGTACATTGATCAAGACTCGCTGATGACCCCTATTGATATTCAGGTCACTAGGTCAAAGGTCAAGGTCACAGTGACAAAAACGTATTCACACAATGGCTGCCACTACAACGGACAGCCCATATGGGGGGCATGCATGTTTTACAAACAGCCCTTGTTTAAACAGATTTTCAATTTTGATAAAACACTGTACATATAGGACATTTGGACATTCTTCATATATATCACAGTACTGCCCTTATTAAATGCTTTCATTAATTTACTTTTAATCCACTTAAGACAGGTGGTTGTGAACAATATAATGACTTTCATTGATGGCTTATTATGCCCCCCTTCGAAGAAGAGGGGGTATATTGCTTTGCTCATGTCGGTAGGTCGGTCGGTATGTCCACCAGGTGGTTTCCGGATGATAACTCAAGAACGCTTGGGCCTAGGATCATGAAACTTCATAGGTACATTGATCATGACTCGCAGATGACCCCTATTGACTTTGAGGTCACTATGTCAAAGGTCAAGGTCACAAGTGAAGGTCACAGTTACTGGAAATAGGCAAAATGCAGGATTCTGCGTCTATTGAAATTACAACAAATCAACAACTGAATTTAAAATGTGACATTTACGTCCTTTCAGAAAAGTTTGCGAAAGTGAAAGTTGGTTTCTGAGATGTAAATTTTACTGAGGACACTTCATTCCGAATCGCGATATAAGCTGTCAGATCATTGATGCATGTAGACCTATATGTATGCATAGTTTGGCAATCTCAAAACATGTTATTTATAAACTACTTATTGCATTATGTGTTATGACCATTGGTATTACATTATTAAATTTAAGTATTTTCAAATGCCTACAGGGCCCTCAATCCATTTTAGGGGAAGCGGGTCGCTACCCTCATGTGTGGGAATTTTCACGGCGTTTCCCTTTTTTGGGAATTGTTTTACTTACTCTCTCATTATTACATTTGTACATGTTTGCACTATATTCATTTCTTTTTTTTTATAATTAGGTATGTTTGACAAGATAAAATTGAAATAGAATTGAGATATAGTAATCTTTTTTTTTTAATCGGGGAATTTACTCCCCCCCCCCTCCCCAAGGGGAAAAAAGTATACTTTCCATGTTTTCGGCCGCAGATTTTACAGATTGAGGGCGTATAATTGAATGTGTTATCCAAATTTTCAAAATCATTTCCAGATTAAATTATTCAAAGAAAGATAAGAAAATTTTAGCAAGTAAAAAAATTTTTCTCATGTATTTCATTAACAGTTGAAAATCATGCCAAAATTAGACTTCATGTACAACATCACATTATTCTTACTCTGGGAAAGCTTGGACTTTAATATTAAATTGCTGAATAACAACTTTGTACTGCAGAGGTCTCTACTATCTTTTATTATGCCCCCCTTCGAAGAAGTGGGGGTATATTGCTTTGCTCATGTCGGTCGGTCTGTCGGTCCGTCCACCAGGTGGTTGTCAGACGATAACTCAAGAACGCTTGGGCCTAGGATCATGAAACTTCATAGGTACATTGATCATGACTTGAAGATGACCCCTATTGATTTTGAGGTCACTAGGTCAAAGGTCAAGGTCACGGTGACCCGAAATAGAAAAACGGTTTTTGAATGATAACTCAAGAACGCATACGCCTAGGATCATGAAACTTCATGGGTAGATTGATCATGACTCGCAGATGACCCCTATTGATTTTGAGGTCACTAGGTCAAAGGTCAAGGTCACGGTGACCCGAAATAGTAAAATGATTTTCGGATGATAACTCAAGAACGCTTTTGCCTAGGATCATGACACTTCATAGGTACATTGATCGTGACTCGCAGATGACGCCTATTGATTTTTAGGTCACTAGGTCAAAGGTCAAGGTCACAGTGACAAAAAACGTATTCACGCAATGGCTGCCACTACAACGGACAGCCCATATGGGGGGCATGCATGTTTTACAAACAGCCCTTGTTTATTTAATGTGGAAGTTTTTTCTCTAACTAAAAAACTACTTAATTACGCTTCATCTACAGCGCTACATTCGTTGAGATTTGTCAGTATTAATCTGTGAACAAATGTATACTTATTGCATAGCTTCACATGGGGTCAGTGTGTATTCGGCCGCCTGTGCGCTGATTGGCTAATGCGCTGCGCTGATTGGCTAATGCGCTAACCAAGAAGAATTTGAATGACAGCTGGAAAAATCAATATTAGCCACTCGCTGAGAAATTCATTGAAAACAGTAGCTCTTAGGCAGAGTAAACGGACTGAATGACCCGATTTACTGTTGACATTTGTAGGTTTTGTGTATTTGAAAATAGCATACATGCGGGTTATCGGACGTCCAAGGGACTTCCAGCTTTTGTACAGTAGATGTACGACTACCTTTTCGGGCGTAATTTATGCCCGGATGTCCACTCATGGAAGCACTGACCCTCAGGTGGCTAGTGTTTTATACAGGAAGGAAAAAGGGCGTGGTGCAAAATTTCAAAAAAGGGCACTTTAGCGCGCGACATCCATAAAAAGGGCATACATATATCTGTATAGTGACTTAATAACAAGCTTTGTTACACACAAACATTGTATGTATAGTTTTGAGATTTATTGTTGAATAATTAAACCAACAAAATCCAGAATGTATATTTTATTATGTGTTTTTTATTTTCATGTAGTAACAAAAAACAAGATTAAACACCTTAGGATATATATCTTATACAAACTATAGCTTTTCAAAGAAGTCTCAGAATACTGTTAAATGAGTTACCCTCTTAAACAATTATTTATATTTAAAATGTTAAACACATTGCACAAACAAGTCCTTTATATGCATCTTAAATGGAGATTCACAAACACTAACACTTTGTTGAATAGTTAGAAAGTTCTGCGTTATGTCATTGTTTTCATGACCACGTGTTGTATTGTGTACATTTTATTTCGCAAAAAGTGTAACTAGGAACGGCGCCGTACTGTCTTTTGTTCATTGTCAATTAATTCAATACACGTTAATTGGTCTCCGATATAAACTTGTTTTGCTTACAAAGCAATTTGCATCAATTTCTAATTTACGTTTCGTCGAAAGTGGAATGCCAAAATCGGAAAGCGTACGTTGCGACATTCTAAACACGAATGATAAGTGGTACAAGTTCAATATTTTTGTAAAATTCATATCTGTGTTTGCCAATTAACATATTTTGACAAGTTACAAACGGGTCATAATGTTCTTAATTGAACCAATGGTGCGTGGCTACTACTGTTACAACAATTAACAACTTTTGGCCAAACAGAGTCCAAGACGGGATATCAACTTCTTTGCCGACATTCACACGTTATTGTAATCAAAACATCGTGACAATAAACAAGCACGTGCTCCAATTAAGCGCGGTCTGCCTAACCGTGAACAGCAAACGTGTTAAGATTGTCGTCCGCTACAATTCATCAACACACATCTACTGTGAGCCTGCGCCAATTGTATTGGATAGGAGGCGGAGCGTTATTTAAATCGACAGCTTTAATATGAGCCTGCGCCAATTGTATTGGATAGGAGGCGGAGCGTTATTTTAATCGACAGCTTTAATATGTCACGGGTTGCTATTTTCTACGTATGGCCAATTTTCAGGAAGTACAGTGGACGTCATGGGGTTTTGTAATCGGCGTATGGAAACAATTATCGGGCGTAATATACGGCCGTACGCCGCTTAGTGCAAGCCCTGTTTTAAATTAATTTTTATTAACTTAAAACTGTTTTGCATTAAATTGAAATCAAATCAATATTTTACAGATACAACGGGTGTTTTTTTTTTAAAAATATAATTGCGCGTAAAAATAAATGTTTTGATATAACTGAATTATGCATGAAATGCACAATTTCCATGTGAATAACATCGAGGTTTTCATCAAGTCTCCTATGTAACTGTGCACGATTGGTGTTACAAAGCCACTGAAATTATCAATTGATATTGACACATGGTTATTCACGCATGACGTATTCACAACCGCGCGAATCTTCGCTGATAAAAGTCGGCTTAGAAGCTTGGTTAAGAGGCACGGGGGAAAACAGGGCGGCGGCTTTTGAAAAGGGCAGCGTGGCGCTGATTTGCTTTGAAAGGGGCAGCGAGGCGCTTCAAAAAAGCGGCGTGGCGCCGCGCCACGCTAAAACGGCCTGGATAAAACACTAGGTGGGGGGAAATAAGTGTTGTTTGTTTAAAAAAGGGGATTTTGTACATCATTTATTGGTTTGTATTATCTTCTTACTGTCAATACAGTTTAAAACATTTCAATTCATTACATGGTGGGTAGGGTAATGACATCGAAGAATCGATAATTGTTTGTCTGTCAATTTCAGTACAAGACCGTGTCTCGTTATTTTCATTACATTTCGGAAGCAGAAACAACGTCGAGGTATCGACACATTGTTGATTATGCTCCCCCTCGAAGAAGAGGGGGTAAATTGTTTTGCACATGTCGGTCCGTATGTCTGTCCACCAGATGGTTTCTGGATGATAACTCAAGAATGCTTAGGCCTAGGATAATGAAACTTCAAAGGTACATTGATCATGACTCGCAGATGACCCCTATTGATTTTGAGGTCACTAGGTCAAGGTCACGGTGACCCGAAATAGTAAAATGGAAAATGGTTTCCGGATGATAACTCAAGAAAGTTTATGCCTAGGATCATGAAACTTCATAGGTAGTATATTGATCATGATTTGCAGATGACCCCTATAGATTTTCAGCTCACTAGGTCAAAGGTCAAGGTTACGGTGACCGGAAATTGTAAAATGGTTTCCAGATGATAAATCAAGAATGCTTACGCCTAGGATCATGAAACTTCATAGGTACATTGATCATGACTTGCAGATGACCCCTATTGATTTTCAGGTCACTAGGTCAAAGGTCAAGGTTACGGTGACCCGAAATAGTAAAATGGTTTCCGAATGATAACTCGAGAACGCTTATGCCTAGGATCATGAAACTTCATAGATACATTGATCATGACTCGCGGAGGACCCCTATTGATTGTCAGGTCACTAGGTCAAAGGTCAAGGTAAAGGTTACTCAACTTAGAAAAATGGTTTCTGGATGATAACTCAAGAACGCTTACCCCGAAGATCATGAAATTTCATAGGTACATTGATCATGACTCACAGATGACCCCTATTGACTTTCAGATCACTAGGTCAAAGGTCAAGGTCACGGTGACTCGGACACAGTAAAATGGTTTCCGGATAATATCTCAAGAATGCTTACGCCTACGATCATGAAACTTCATAGGTTCATTGATCATGACTCGCAGATGACCCCTATTGATTTTCAAGTCACTAGATCAAAGGTCAAGGTCATGGTGACTCGACACAGTAAAATTGTTTCCGGATGATGTCTCAAGAATAATCATAGGCCTAGGATCATCAAACTTCATAGATACATCGATCATGACTGGCATTTGACCCCTATTTATTTTCAGGTCACTAGGTCAAAGGTCAGGGTGACATAAAACGTATTCACACAATGGCTGCCACTACAAGTGACAGCCCATATGGGTGGGCATGCATGTTTTACAAACAGCCCTTGTTTTAATTTGTTTTGCTAAGTTCTGTCTCGTCGTCAATTTAATGACCGGTACTTTGAATCGGACTAAGGGTTTTCTGGTTCAATTAAATTTCAATTTTCTTGCATGATATAGAAATGTTTTTTGTCTTTTTCTCTTGATGTGTTTTTTAGCTCATCTATTTTTTGAAAAAAAATTATGAGCTATTGTCATCACCTTGGCGTCGGCGTTGGCGTTGGCGTCTGCGTCCGGTTAAGTTTTGCGTTTAGGTCCACTTTTCTCAGAAAGTATCAATGCTATTGCATTCAAACTTGGTACACTTACTTACTATCATGAGGGGACTGGGCAGGCAAAGTTAGATAACTCTGGCGTGCATTTTGACAGAATTATGTGCCCTTTTTATACTTAAAAAATTGAAAATTTTGGTTAAGTTTTGCGTTTAGTTCCACTTTTCTCAGTAAGTATCAATGCTATTGCATTCAAACTTGATACACTTACTTACTATCATGAGGGGACTGGGCAGGCAAAGTTAGATAACTCTGGCATGCATTTTGACAGAATTATGTGCCCTTTTTTTACTTAGAAAATTGACAATTTTGGTTAAGTTTTGTGTTTAGGTCGATTTTATTCCTTAAGCATCAAAGCTATTGCTTTCATACTTGCAACACTTACTAACTATCATAAGGGGACTGTGCAGGCAAAGTAATGTAACTCTGACTGGCATTTTGACAGAATTATGTGCCCTTTTTATACTTAGAAAATTGAAAATTTGATTAAGTTTTGTGTTTAGGTCCACTTTATTCCTACAGTATCAAAGCTATTGCTTTCATACTTGCAAGATTTATGAACTATCATAAGGGGACCGTGCAGGCAAAGTTATGTAACTCTGACTGGCATTTGGACGGAATTATGGGCCCTTTATACTTAGAAAATTGAAAATTTGGTTAAGATTTATGTTTTGGTCCACTTTACCCCTAAAGTATCATAGATATTGCTTTCATACTTGGAACACTCACAAACTATCATAAGGGTACAGTAAAAGGACAAGTTGCATAACTCTGGTTGTCATTGTTACGGAATTATGGCCCTTTTTTGACTTAGTAACTTTTAATATATGGTTAAATTTTGTGTTTCGATCCACTTTACTTCTTAAGTATCAAGGCTATTGCTTTCAATCTTCAAATACTTACATGCTATCATGAGGTTACTGTACCTGGCAACTTGAATTTTACTTTGACCTTTGAATGACCTTGACTCTCAAGGTCAAATTATTAAATTTTGCTAAAATTGCCATAACTTCTTTATTTATGATTAGATTTGATTGATACTTTGATGAAACTACTCTTACCTGACATACCACAATAGACTCCACCCAAACCATCCCCTGTGCCCTCCCCCCCCCCTCCCCCCTCCCCCCCTATTTGTTTTTTATTTTTTAATATTTTTTTTTAAGATCATCTCACAAATGACCACCACACCCTCACACTATACCCCCCACCCCACCCCCCCCACCCCCCCCCCAATTTTTTTTTTTGATTTTTTTTTTTTTAAGATCATCTCACAAATTACCACCACACCCTCACACTATACCCCCCCCCCCCCATTTTTTTTTTAAAACGGTTATGTTTGAAATACCGTCCAACCATCACACCCAAAACCCCCCCCCCCCATCGCCCCCCCCCCAACCCCCCCCCCCCCCCCCCCCGATTTTTTTTTTTTTTTTTTTTTCTTTTTTGGAAGATAATGTAATAAATGTCCACAACCCCACACTATACACCCCTCTTCACTCCACTCCTCCCTCCTTTGTGATTGAAAATGAGAGTCCCTTCACCTTTAAAAAGAAAATAGATGAGCGGTCTGCACCCGCAAGGCGGTGCTCTTGTTTATTATGCGTCATGACAAAAAAGACCAAATGCAGTGATAATTTTTCATGTGCGTTTTGCGTTATTTGCGCATTAAAATTACCAAAAGCCCATGTGAAAAAAATATCTGCGTCTAAAAAAGCGCATTGATTTTCAAGAAAGACAAAATTGGAAAGATACTTGTCAATACTTAACACGGCCCGAATTTTTACGCATTTTATCAGAACGCAAAAGGTGATTTCTACTGTAACACCGGCTATATGTGCACTACATCATTCGTATTTGCATTTCATAGTGGTTCTCTGCTTTGTGCGTGAACTATAAGGTTGAATAAGACGACGTAGAATCACCCAAACGTTCGCATCCGCTTTCGCTTTCTGAACTGTCAAAATGTCTTTCAGTTATTTTCATTTATGATGTATTTTAAACCAAGTGTTGTTATTGAATCAGAAACCGGTACCAGCTTAAGCAGGTGCGCGGCAAGGTTACACAGCACTAAGATTTTTTTCTTATCCAAGGGGGAATTTTCGTCTGAAATGGGGAAAAAATATATACTTTTTTACAGGGGGAATGGGGCCGAATATCGGCACCAAATATTGCATTCAAGACCCCTGCCATGTTCAATATTAACATGTAAGTACACTTAAATGTAAAAATGTGTGTAAAACAATCATGGACGTGTTTTGTGTCTTGGAATGCATTAAAATTGGGAAATTAACCTTTTTAGCTCACCTGTCACGAAGTGATATGGTGCGCTTATGTGATAAAGTGATGTCCGGCGTCCGTCCGTCAACAATTTGTTTGTGTAGACAGTAGAGGTCACAGTTTTCATCCAATCTTTATGAAATTTTGTCAGAATGTTTATCTTGATGAAATCTGGATTGAGATTGTATTTGGGTCATCTGGGGTCAGAAATTAGGTCAAATCATAGACAAACTTGTGTAGACAATAGAGGTCATAGTTTTCATCTGATCTTAATGGGTCATGTGAGTGATTCAGGGCCATCATGGCCCTCTTGTAAATGTGAAAACAGCTCTTGAACAGCGATTTACTGTTGCCTTGCTACCATTGAACCATTTTCTTTGCAAATAATGAGAAGATATTTTCAACCATTTTTAGCTCATCTATTTTTTGAAAAAAAATTATGAGCTATTGTCATCACCTTGGCGTTGGCGTGGCGTCCGGTTAAGTTTTGCGTTTGGGTCCACTTTTCTCAGAAAGTATCAATGCTATGGCATTCAAACTTGGTACACTTACTTACTATCATGGGGGGACTGGGTAGGCAAAGTAAGATAACTCTGGCGTGCATTTTTACAGAATTATGTGCCCTTTTTATACTTGGAAAATTGAAAATTTTGGTTAAGTTTTGTGTTTAGGTCCATTTTATTCCTTAAGTATCAAAGCTATTGCTTTCATACTTGCAACACTTACTAACTATCATGAGGGGACTGTGCAGGCAAAGTTATGTAACTCTGACTGGCATTTTGACAGAATTATGTGCCCTTTTTATACTTAGAAAATTGAAAATTTTGTTAAGTTTTGTGTTTAGATCCACTTTATTCCTACAGTATCAAAGCTATTGCTTTCATGCTTGCAACACTTATTAACTATCATAAGGGGACTGTGCAGGCAAAGTTATGTAACTCTGACTGGCATTTGGACGGAATTATGGGCCCTTTATACTTAGAAAATTGAAAATTTGGTTAAGTTTTGTGTTTTGGTCCACTTTACCCCTAAAGTATCATAGATATTGCTGTCATACTTGGAACACTCGCAAACTATCATATGGGTACAGTAAAGGGACAAGTTGCATAACTCTGGTTGTCATTTTTACGGAATTATGGCCCTTTTTTGACTTAGTAACTTTGAATATATGGTTAAAATTTGTGTTTCGATCCACTTTACTTCTAAAGTATCAAGGCTATTGCTTTCAAACTTAAAATACTTTCATGCTATCATAAGGGAATTTTTTTAATTTTTTTTTTTCCATTTTTTTCGCATTTTTGGAAGATAATGTAATAAATGTCCACACCCCACACTTTACACCCATCTTCACTCCACCCCTCCCTCCTTTGTGATTGAAATTGAGAGTCCCTTCACCTATGAAAAGAAAATAGATGAGCGATCTGCACTCGCAAGACGGTGCTCTTGTTTTTTTAAAGTTGTCATTTTTCTTATTTCGTTTAGTATAAAGTAAATTGCAAAATATTATTCATATATTCCCAATCTTTAAAAATCATTGGCTCTAGGCTTGCTAAAGTATGAAATTTCAATATCACATATAAATAAACAATAGGCCAATGTCTCGGATCCTTCTTTAAAACATGAAACAATGGCGTCTTCTTTTCCACAAATAGATCACGTGACAACAACAAAAGCAAAATAATCGCAATAGGTTAAATAACGACAAAACATATTTGGCGATACATGCAGTAGACCAGGTGGCATGTTATAAGCCGCTCATCACAGGCTAGATTGTTCATACTGAGACTATTAAGAAATCAAGGACCTCTTCTAAGATGTGGAGTTATTTTGATTTGCATCTGTCCTTTGGTCTGTTTGTCGGTTGGTCAGTAGACCAATCGTTTCCACAGGATATCTAGAGAATGCTTTGACCTACAGGCATGCAAAATGCTTTATGTTTACATCTAGGAAGATTAAGAGGTCAATCTGTTTTGAGGTCAATAGGTAAAAGGTCACAGAAGCTTATAACATGAAATTATAAATGTTTAGAAGTCAGTTTTAGAACTTGTAATACCCATTATAACAATCTTTGAAGTAGATTATTAATTATAATATAACACTGTAGGACATTGGACATTGTACATATATATTACAGTAATGCCATCAGTAAATGCATTTAATAATTAAATTTTAATACACTTAAAGCATGTGTTTGCAAAAATCAGTTCCAGTCAGTTTATTGAACAATATATTGATTTTCATCGCTGGCTTATTTAAGAATTGAATAGCATTTTTCTGCATTTCATCTGTGTATGAACTGTCGGGAAAATTAAGCCTAATTTGCATAAACTTTTATGGCGTTTATTATTAATAAGGCGTATTTTCCTGACAGTTCATACCCCGATAAAATGCAGAAAAATGCTATTCAATTCTTATAATTACAACAATTCTATCGTGGCAAGGGCCATACAAGTCCTTTTTAAACTAGCGTATGAATCTATTTTCAGTTTCGATTTCATCTCCATCAACCGTGAATATCGTTGAAGTTCGTGCAAAAAATATAACGTCATTCGTTATTGACCAATAAAAAGCAACATCATTAAGGCCAGAGTTTTTTTTATAAAATGATTTTCAGATTTTTTTCCAAAAAGTGTCCAGTAGGAGGACCTCGAAAAAAAAAAGAAAAAAAAAGATGGTGACCAAAAATGCACTATGCTAAAAATGTTATGGTATGAAGTTCTTTTAGATTTCATGACCAAAATAATAAATGTCAATCAAATTTATTATGTTCTAAACATTCTCATACAAATATTTAGCAATAAACACATTTATTAACAGACCTGCATTTCATATGAATATAATTATAGTTGCATAATTTTCTTTTAATCGAAACAGTTTCTGTTACAAATGAAAATGCACAATCACGCAAATATGTCTTTTGCAAGCAATTCCTTTTAAGACAAAATGAACATCTGTGTTAAAAAAAACTCTGGCAAAGTCAATCTTCAAATTAAAAAATCTTAATCTGTCATCCAATCCCCTATGTCACTGCCTAGGCACTTTAATATTCCTCTATTAAAACAACATCTTTTATATGTAATTCAAAAATGAAACACGCCAAGTGTTGCTTGAGTATTAAAAGAAAATACAAACCAAAATCTATTAGTTACAAAATTAACAAGATTAAGCTTGTGATGGTTATTTAAAATTGTATAACACAAAGCTGTACAAGTTTCCCACTACAATCTTATAGCAAAGAGGAATTATGTAGAGATAGAATAACACATTTTTTTTACAATATATGCAGTATGAAACTAAATTATAATGAATACTATCAACTTATAAAAATACGCAGAAAACATGCACACAGCATAGCATGGAATTATTATTATCATCATCTTACAATGTTATTACCAAACAATGGTTAACATAGTCATGATCATGACACAAGTACAAATCAATTTTAATAGGCCTATGGGGGAAATTTTGCACACATATGCAAAGAAACAATATATTGAAAACTCATTATATAGTACACAGTATATGTCTCTGTAACGAGCTCTTAATCTGCAGTAAATATCAGGGGTGTGATTTTTCAGCGGATTTCCGCGGATCGGGTTGTCCCGTATGTCACTTCTGAGATTTGCGTAAATTCGTTTTAAAAAATGTGGGGGAGAGGGGCTACCACCGATTCCGCGAACGTATTTCACAAGCGACCCGAAATATCCGCGGCCCGCGAAATCTCTCCGCATTTTACACTGGTAGATTCTACCTAAGCATTTTTAAAACGAGCCATATAATTGGCTGTCGTTTCCCATTCTTCCACTTAAAATCGTGTTCTTAAAATGCGCTCTGTGATTTGTTTGCAAATGGCGCCATTGTGAAGAGAAAATTATGATTATTGAAATAACAAATAGCAATCGAATAAATGACTGACATCACCTAGTCTGACAGGAATAATGAAATGTGTTTGTCAAAAAAAAAAGACTACGTTTTAGATACAAGCAACACATATTTTGTTAAGAAATGTGCCCACTGAATTTGTGTCACGGAAACCAGTGTTTGCAAATTGGAGTGTAGTCTACTCGCGAAGTAAAACAATTTAGAGAGTATCGTTCGAACATGGAAATAGACAAACATGATTTGATTTTTATATGTCTGTGTATAATCAGATTCATATGCATATTCTGCTTTATTATGTTTGTCACGCTGTTCAGTTAACTGAAATAGCTTTGAACTGAGTGAAGATGTGAAATGCACGATATTGAAAGGTAAACAAATTAAATATATTAATTTAACTCAGTTAATACATCATTAACACCAGAAGAACACTCAAATGTGATTGTTTATATTTAGTCTATTAACTGTCATTCAATACATTGAAAAACTGCTGCTATTGATCACAATAAATACTTGCTTCACTGTTTACTTTGCATCCTCAGTATGATTAATGTAAAGTTTAACAGGTTTTTATAAAGAAATATTGTTATGAATACAAAAAGTTGTTTATTTTAATGTCTGTTTTTATGTTTGTCATTGCGTTATGCGCGCCATTCGCGTAGTCAAAATCAGTAAACAAAATTTTCCTCCCCTCTGACTTTGCCTCAATCACACCCCTGAATATTTACATTATAACTGAACAAGAATATAATATTTATTAAATCGGGGAGCGTTCTCATTATCTCCTCCATAGACACCAAGTACTGGTTCTTCCCAAGAAACGGACTCGATAATGTCCATATCTGCCTATAATGCTTGAAAGGTTGATTGACAGTATAAATAGATAGATAGATCACTGGTGATGGAAAGTGTACGGCAAATCTACACTTTATGGTTATGACATATGAGTTCAATTTAATACATTGCACCTTGAAAAAAGTGGCTACAGCATGTCCTTCAATGTTACATTTTGATGAAGAACAGATCTTTTATAAGTCACTATAAAAGTCAAATATACCACCTTGCCAAGACTATCAAAACAGATTTGTATTTTATCAATTATAAAGCAATTAACCCTTTGCATGCTTGGAAATTTGTGGTCTGCTAAAATGGCGTCTGCTGAATTGCTACAATTTAATAGCATTTTCTTCGATTTTTTTTCAAAGAATACTATCAGAATAGCAAACAGTTTGGATCCTGATGAGACGCCACGTTCTGTGGCGTCTAATCTGGATCCAAACTGTTTGCAAAGGCCTTCAAAATTCGTTTCTCACACTGAAAGGGTTAATATAAAAATTAAATAAAATCATTATTTTTGGTCAGCCTGCTAATTGCAATGACAGGTTTGCCAAATAATGAATATATTGCATATATTAAATTGTAAAATTTCTTAAATACTTTACATATGGTTTACCTGGCAGATGGAAGGTAGCAGTAATTCCTCCTCATCGCCATTAGGACATCAAATGCATTTTCTTTTATAATACTACGATCCTGTGGGGTTTGTTACTTTAAAATAGCATGTATGCATTTTAAGTCGCTCTCGACCAAAACATTCACTGGCATAGTTGGGTCACACTTAACCTTATCTGTGTCAATCATTGACTTAGTGAAGCGATTTCGTCGTGTTCGTTAACAACATGTTTGCGCACAACATCGCCAATTGTTTGGCCACTAGTGGCTTTGATAAATTGTTTTGTTGTTGTAGCATCCTGGTAAATAATAAGTCCAAACCAGTATAAAGTCATCGTGGTCTCGCCACCATTTTGCATGTTTTCAGTAAAAATGATCGATGTTACAAAAGCGCTTATGATACATTTAAATGCGATATCGGTAAACGCTTTAAATAAATTACTTCTCTAAAACCCGACACGCGTTTTGATGTCTAAAACCTGGCTTTTGGCATCCGAAAAAAAAATCCGAGATTGAAATTATATAATTTTTTATTTTTTTTTTGGTTTCGTCAAAAATAAGAGTCGGCGGGTCCGAAAATCATTTTATTAAAAAACTCTGGCCTAAGTTTCGCGCAAAACATTACGTCAATTCGGCAACTTGTTTATGATCAAAAAGTAGCGCTATCAGATTCATGTTTTAATTTGAATACGATGTGGGTTCATCGGAAAATGAAAAAACGGTCACATGAACAAATTATCCAATCATAATGCAGCATTCATATGAATGTAACAGGGGTTGTAATTATTTAAAAATATTGGGAATAGACTTTAATAATAAGTCATGCCTGTTTTTTGTGGGGTGGGGGAGCATTAATGATCTTTTCTCGCTTGTTCAACGTTAACAATACTAGCTGTAAAAACAATATAAGCAACTAGAAATTTGTTCTTAGTACATGGATACCTCTACAATCCAATTTGTTTCACTACTACCTTAATGTTTAACAATTATTAACAAAAATATGGAGTTGTATGAGTTTACCTGATGATAAATATGTTCCTGAATGTAATCAATCTATCCTATCAAAAATCCTTTTTGAGTTACGCTTCTCACAATTAACAAAATAAAATATTTTGCCTATAGGGCCATTACTCTCCTTATGTTAAACAAAATTTAACAAAAATATCAAGGTGCGGTATTTCACATGGTGTTTAATATTTTTTATAAAATTTCATCTCACTATCAGCTGTACTCTTTGTGTTTCTCACAACACAATTAAAAAATTTAATTTCTTTGCTAAAAAGGGGTCATAACTCTGGGCATGTTGAAAAGAAACATATCAAAATATGCAGGTGTGCAAAATATATCAACACAATGGTAATAATTTATGGAAAGTTTCAGTCGAAACATATTTTAAAATGTAAGTTTTGTATAAATTATGTTGAAAAAAAACAGAACCAAAATATAGAGGTGCGCAAACTCACATGCCTGTTTACTGTTCTGGTAAAGTTGTAGGAATAGGTGTTATACAAGTTATATGTAACAGAAAAGTCACGAAGATGGAAGAACTAAGGGAAAAGGGCAAATCTATATACCTCCAGCCTTAGAAAAAAGCTTTCATATATTTTCCTTGTTTGTTTTTATTTGACAATGTATACTTGTTTAAGCATTACATAATATCACTGACTATTCCTTGGTATGTACATGTATTGATTGTTTATTTCAGCCAGTGCAGTAAATTGACTCCAATTAATGAGCTGACCAACACTCAGCCCACATACCTACAGGGACTGTCAGTGGAGCTGGAAACTGTCCTGGGAGAAATCAAAAACCTTCAGATCAGTCAGGAGGCCAGCGTTAAGTCATTGCAGGGAACATACAAGGAACATGGGGCACTCATGATAGAACAAATGCGTGGCAATTTAAATACTAATATTGATGAGTGTGGTAATAGTTCTGTGGGTACATCAGGAAAAAGTGAGCAATATTTAAAAGAAGAAATGTCAAGGAGTGTTGTTTCTATCGTGAATGAATTCGATAATATTACTGCGAAGGAACTTAACGAGATGAAAGATGAAGTTATAAGCATTAAAGGGTCAGTTACAAGTTCTATTCCTAAATGCATCAGTCTTCACAATGACTTGTCACAATTCCATAAAATTGTTCAGAAAATTGGAGATCATAAGCAGCTCTGCCTTATAGCCAGCATAAAATGTAAGCATATAATACAGCAGGCACTGACTCTGCTAGGAAAGTCAGGCAAGGCGTTGAATGTCCAGAGTATTACTAAGCACAATGTGAGAATACCAATTGATTCAGATGAATGTTGGATCACAGGCATATGTGTTCTGACTGATGGGCAGGTGCTGATCGCAGACTGGGAGAATGAGAGGTTCAAGCTGCTGAACCAGCAGTACAAGGTGGTGAGTCACTGGGATGTTAATGCTAGGCCAGTTGACATTTGTTTGATCACACCCAGTGAGGTTGCAGCGGCTGTGGATACTTTCAACAAACATGAGGTCCAGTTTATCACTGTCAACCAGGGAAAGCTTGTTCCTGGCAGGAAGTTTCAGTTACAACATAGGTGTACAGGTATTGCCCATCACTATGGAGACCTTTTTGTCACCTCTGGTAAAGAACTGTACAAATATACGCTGAATGGCAAACAGCTCTGCAGACTCTACCAAGATAGATCAGGTGATTATACAGGTAAGAATCATAGTGAATTCATCCTAATAACATTCCTATTATGTACAGGGATTTTTTTTGCCATTGTGGGAAAAGGAGTCTAGTCAAATTGTGTTATTTTAAATCCATACAATGACAAATTTGGGAATTTTTATCCACTAAATTAACCGAATTGGTATTTATTTTTTTAATCAACAAATATTGACCCATTAGGCCTTTATCTTGTTATTTTGAAAAAAAAATCATATAAATTATAGTTATATACTTTGTGACATGATAATAAAATAAAATTCAGATGTAATAGCAGAAAACCCACTGATGTTTTATGAACTATTTGTTCTATAATTCATATGTGCCCATTGAATGCGACAGTAGCCAAAACAAGATTCAGAAATATTGATTTATAAACATGAGTAATGAAGTATTTTGACTGTCACTACATGGCATGTCTATAAATAGAAACTGTGTTCCTGGGAGAGAGACACTTTCTGACCCTGTCTTAATTTTGTGGTTGTTAAATGATTGTACATGTACAATATGTTTACCTGTTGATAGAACTGTGCAATTGTTTCAGTATGTGTAATTCTTTCCATCTGTGTAATTTTGCTCTAATTCATATCTTACTCACTAGTCGCATTTCAACATGTCAAACATTAACTAAATAGCTCTGCTACTGAAGTTTATTGTCACGCTTAACTATTGAATCATTGAAATGTATGCATATATTTTAGATGTGTAAAGGCCTCTTTATAGCAACACATGCGTAATACAATATCACTGCAGTATGTTTAATAAGATTATTTAACATTTACAGTAATTCAATATCTTGATGTTGCTCTGTTTTGCAGTATGGAAGTGTGCTGTGAGTCCCACAGGAGACAGGCTGTACATCACTAACTGGGACCAGCACAATCTTCTCACCCTGGCCAGGGATGGCACACTCCTGGCTACATACACAGACTCAGCACTACATGTCCCATCTGGTCTACATGTGACCCCTGCAGGCCAGGTGCTGGTCTGTGGATACTGGTCCTACACTGTACTACAGGTGGGCTGGGAGGGAGAGAGTAAGCTGGCTACACTGGCTACTGAGAGGCATGGAGTGAGGTGGCCACGTTCAGTCTGCTACAGCAGCACCACATCATCCATCATTGTGGGACAGTACAGGAACAACAACATCCTGGTGTTCAGAGTGGAATAGTGTGTACATGTATGTATTAGTTGTTGTTATTAGTGATTAGTATTTCAATGACAATGTGTTGTTTAGCATACGAACATAGTAGTGTGTGATGTTACAATACAACATTAAGTGTGTAGTTAAAGATACAAATAATTTATGTACACATATTGTTATCTGATTATACAATGTGAGGGTTTTTGTTTTGAACATAAGATCTAATGCATATTATGTTATGTTGTCATAGGGTTTGTGTCATTATTGTCCTAAAATTTAGTTCTTGTAAACTTTGCATTAAAAAACAAAGCATTTCAACAGAAAAATTAATATTTCTACATATATGCACATGTACATTATATATTTAGCAACTGATGCTATTTTTAGACTTTCATTTCTATAAACACCATGCCATGTAAGAAATGTATATGGATTAATACTTTTTTAATAAAATATGACATTGTTTAAGTAATCTTTGGAGGAGTATGTATTGATATTTTATGCAATGTTTACAGAAAGGTAACACTAAATGTGAGATTTATTAATTTGCCATATTTTATGATGTTGAACATGTCTTATTGATTTTTATTACATTTATATCAATGTGTGTAAGTCCTAAATATACATACAAGAAATACATCGAGCTATTCTACTGCTCCAGTTGCTGCTGACAGTCGGGACAACGATGCTGAGGATGTGGGAGACAAGCATGACGCAGAAGGTAAAAGAGACGCTTTGTCATGCCTTTTCTTGGCCACTTTGGGAAAAAATGCAATTTTGGGATTTTGAATTTGTTTCGTGCTAAAAGTCCATTGATTTGGGAAAACACATTTAATAAGTTTTAATTATACTTCAAATTATAGGAATAAAATCCTATTATAATAGTTATAAACTTTGTTAGATCTAATTGAAACATAATTGAGATATAATTTTCATAAGGAACAGCATATAACACACTTTGGGTATGGGTCCGTTAAACAGACCCATGAATACTCAAGGAAAAGCCCTGCTTGTGTATTTCCTGTTTATTAAGATGAGGTGGAAAAGAATGGTATGAATTTACATAAGGTAAAATATCCTTTTAAATTGTTTGTTTATTGTAAAATCATATATATTCGTCCGCATGTTATTTTGTGGTTAAAAAAAGACTTTCATGGACGTGGAAATTAATGCGTGACTTTCTCAGTTTGGAAACAATAAATATTCAGGGCCCTCAATCTATCAAATCTGCCGCCGAATTTCGGCGGCAGTCCCCCCCCTGAAAAGTATACTTTTTTCCCCTTTTGGGTGGAAAAATTCCCCCTAAAAAAAGATTTATTTTTTTTTAATAGGAAGATGTGTCTCATAATCATTATATCTCAATTCTATTTCAATTTAATCTTTTCAAACATACTAAATTATGAAAAATGCAATGAATATAGTGCAAACATGTACAAATGAAATAATGAGAGAGTAAGTAACAAAATCCCCCAAAAAGGGAAACGCCGCGAAAATTCCCCCTCCTAAGGGCTGCGGACCCCTTCCCCCAAAGTAGTGTGAGGGCCCTAAATATGGAATTTGTGTCAGTGTGTTTGTATTCAATTTGTAGATCGTTCAACCCTTGAAATCAATAAAAAAATAATGTCCCGCGAATAATAATGTTTTTGCAGTGTATAAATAAGTGAAGTGGACGAGAATCATATGATATGATTTAACAGAAGGTAAAAGGGCGTCTATTCTTGTGTATATAGTGTTTTCAGTACAACTTATTTTACTTGATGATCAATTACTCAAACCCTTCTCCAGCTCGATGCTTTCCAACTTACCGATACAGACACCTCAGAAACACAACACCGCAATAATTTCTGTCATCCCCATGCAGGCCTTGAGTTTTTATAAAGCTGTGAGATATTTAATTAAGCCTATTTGATTGGAATCTATTCCATCTAATGCCGTATAGAGTCTGTTTGCGAGGAGGGTAGTAAGTTTTCATTGTGTATACAGTGTTGTTTTTTTTTTTGGTCAAAACAGGCCCCGTTACAAAGGAGCATGATTTACATAAAACCACCATTTTTTCACAGGATATTATGCGTTCTTGTTAGTTTCATGGAATAAATGCGTTTTGTTTCATGGAGTTAACGAGTATTGGAAAGCGTAAAGAAAAATAATTAAATGGGAAAATTTGTATGGGAAAATAATTAAAACAAGCAAATTCGTTGAATTGATAGCCCACGCCAATATGCTTCTGGACACAAAATTATTATATTTGACACTCAAAACAACATTGTTACAAGATACAAAGGGCCACAACTCCATTATTAACAGATGGTGTACAATGCAATTTGGCGTGCATCATCCTCTTATCCATATATATACGCATTACAGGTTTCAATAATATCCGCCAAAGCACTTCAAAAATATGGCTCCGGACACACAAAAAGCATTTTTCAAGATACAAAGGGCCATAACTCTGTTATTAACTGATGGTGTACAATGTCATTTGGCGTGCATCATCCTCTTATCCATATGCATACTCATACCAAGTTTCAATGAAATCCACCAAAGCACTTACAAGATATGGCTCCGGACAGACGGGAGGAAAGACGGACGGACGGAAGGACCGACAGACAACGCCAAAACAATATCCCTCCGCCTATGGCGGGGGATGATAAAAAGTAGAGAAACTCGTATTGAGCACCTCTAAACTCACAAATTCGCACTGAAAGAAGCCCAAACACGTTTTAATAATATTATATTTCTTCTTCGATATAGCATATAAGAAGTTTACAGTATATTTACTGTATAATGTTATATAAGTTAATGTTATTTGCTCTTGAAAGCCCTTTATAAATCTAAGCATCGACAATGGAAGCCATATGTCTTATCAGGCATTATTATAATAATTTTCATTGTTCAAACATTTCTATGTGAAGGATCGATCTAAAATTTGGCATGCACATTGAGGATAGATGAAAAATGATAAGGAAGTGCATATTTTTTGCGTTTTAAACAGTTCAGGTTTTCTTATAGGTAACATTATACTAAATAATCGTTTTATGTTGGGCTGTTCTCAATAAAAACTAGAAATGGCGCGGCAGAGGCCGACGCGTATCCCCACGCCGAATGTTTGACCTAGGTGTGCCCCAGGGTTGGTAATGGGGCCATGCATAGCTGAGATTGACCGTATTGTCATAAGAGAAGTTCATCATCAATTAGAAGTGAATTGGTGTAGAAATGAAGAAGTTATAGTAAAAGGCAATTTTGGGTGGGTGTGACATATGTGGGCAGGGCGCCCCAGGGTTGGTAATGGGGCCATGCATAGTTGAGATTGACCGTATTGTCATAAGAGAGGTTCAGTATCAATTTGAAGTGAATCGGTGTAGAAATGAAGAAATTATAGTAAAAGGCAATTTTGGGTGGGTGTGGTCTATGTGGGCGGGGTGCCCCAGGGTTGGTAATGGGGCCATGCATAGTTGAGATTGACTGTATTGTCATAAGAGAAGTTCAATATCAATTTGAAGTGAATCGGTGTAGAAATGAAGAAATTATAGTAAAGGCAATTTTGGGTGGGTGTGGTCTATGTGGGCGGGGCCCCAGGGTTGGTTATGGGAACATGCATAGTTGAGATTGACCCTAATGTCATAAGAGAAGTTCAGTATCAATTTGAAGTGAATCCGTGTAGAAATGAAAAAATTATAGTAAATGGAATTTTTTGGTGGGTGTGGCCTATGTGGGCGGGCGCCCCAGGGTTGGGATTGGGGCCATGCATAGTTGAGATTGACCCTAATGTCATAACAAAAGTTCAGTATCAATTTGAAGTGAATCCGTGTAGAAATGAAAAAATTATAGTAAATGGAAATTTTTGGTGGGTGTGGCCTATGTGGGCGGGGCGCCCCAGGGTTGGGAATGGGGCCATGCATGGTTGAGATTGACCGTATTGTCATAGGTGAGGTCCAGTATCAATTTGAAGTGAATCGGTGTAGAAATAAAGAAGTAAATGTAAAATAACCTAAAAAAATGAGAAATAATTTCTGACGCGGCCCCACCCCAACCCCTATAACTTTTGACCCAGGGGTCAGATCAAAATTCCAAATAGTGCAGGGTCGCACATATGCTCATAGCTACCATGTGTGTAAATTTCAAGGTTCTAGTGCTTTTAGTGTAGGAGGAGATAGTGGCCAGGACGGACGGACAGACAGACGGACAGACGGACGGACGGACGGCGGAGATCACCACAATATCCCCACCTTTTTTTCAAAAAGCGTGGGGATAAAAATCATATTTTACTCGAGGCCATGTTTACACTTTAGACTGGTGTTCTGCCTTTATGTCTTGGATATATTGGAAGGGAAAGAAAAGGTGCTCACTACTTAATCCCTGACATATGATAAAAATATAGAGACTTAAGTACAAATTTGACCTGAAAACAGTTACATTGCACTAGAAAATGGCCGGAAAATTTAAGGTGCAAAAGAAGTAGAGTTTGATTTGAGTAAAGTTAATGTTTGGTTTTAACATGACATATCTTTTTTATTGCTTAAATTGATTCAGCTTAGAATGAACTTTCAGTAAAAGTATGGTTATGGTGGTCTCTATGTTCAAAATGTTGCATTTATTTTCTCTTTAATTTGTCGCTTTTACATTGAATTATATAGGGAAATCATTTAGTATATTGTGGCCTTTAATAAATTTAGCTTACACTAACAAGGGAGAGAACTGTCAATATGTACCAGCAGTGAGTTGTTGCCATTAAATTGTTTCATATTTATTAATTTGTAATATGTCTTACAACTTTTATGACATGATGGTTTACTTTGGAATTGTTGTCTAGTGTGAATTTAAATTTCGAAGAAGAGGGGGTATATTGCTTTGCTCATGTCGGTCTGTCGGTCGGTCCGTCCATCAGGTGGTTGTCAGACGATAACTCAAGAACGCTTGGGCCTAGGATCATGAAACTTCATAGGTACATTGATCATGACTCGCAGATGACCTCTATTGATTTTGAGGTGACTAGGTCAAAGGTCAAGGTCACGTTGACCAGAAATAGTAAAATGGTTTTTGAATGATAACTCAAGAATGCATACGCCTAGGATCATGAAACTTCATGGGTAGATTGATCATGACTGGCAGATGACCCCTATTGATTTTCAGGTCACTAGGTCAAAGGTCAAGGTTACGGTGACCCGAAATAGTAAAATGGTTTTTGGATGATAACTCAAGAACGCATACGCCTAGGATCATGAAACTTCATAGGTAGATTGATCATGACTTGCAGATTACCCCTATCGATTTTGAGGTCACAAGGTCAAAGGTCAAGGTCACAGTGACCCCAAATAGTAAAATGATTTTAGGATGATAACTCAAGAACGCTTTTGCCTAGGATCATGACACTTCATAGGTAGATTGATCGTGACCCGCAGATGACCCCTATTGATTTTGAGGTCACTAAGTCAAAGGTCAAGGTCACAGTGACAAAAATCGTATTCACACAATGGCTGCCACTACAACGGACAGCCCATATGGGGGGCATGCATGTTTTACAAACAGCCCTTGTTTTTGTTGTTATGCAGGAAAAACTTGCTAAAAACATCAATGAGCCGCGCTGTGAAAAAATAGGGCTTAATGCATGTGCTTAGATTGTAGTCCCAGATTAGCCTGTGCAGTCCGCACAGGCTACTTAGGGACAACAATTACCTCTTTAAAGGTCTGTTTTGTTGAAAATAAGTATCTTCTTTTGTGAAAATCCAGTATCGTCAGAAAGTGTCCTCCCTGATTTGCTTATGTGGATTTCACATGCTAAAATGGGACGAAAGCTTCTAATATTGATGAGCGGCAATTTGGCTTATACAATTACACTGAAAGTAAAGTAAGAATAATTATTATGAATTTACAGGTTATTAAAGCATTAGCCAACACTTAATGTTTTAATACGAAATGGTTTAATTGCATTAATTTTCATTAATTGCTATTTAGGACAAGGCACCAATTAAATTCCAAATTAGAAATTCAGATAATTATGTTTTGCTGTTGAAAACCTTCACATCCAATCAAGAGGCATATATGTAGTGTATTATACATTGTAATATAAAAATGTGTTACAAGTTCATATCCCCCACTCTAGTGTTGTTGTTTTCAGGTGAGCACCAGCATTGATATCCAGTTGGCCAAGCAACAGCACCAGTCCGGCCTGCAGGAGCCCCAATACTAAATGATCCTTTGCCTTCCCTGATCCCTAGCTCCTCCCACTGGACCTCCGGCCACAAAGGGTCAGCATCATAACACAAGTCTGTTCTGCAATAAATCCTCAGCACGTCAAGTTTTCACGCGCTGTTATGAACAGCTGAAATGTCTGTGTTGAGATTTCCCCAAGCAAGCCCGAGTAGTTTTGTTTAGCTCTAGTGCCCGAGTGGGATGAGTGTTACAGAAGCGAGACGTTATAGCAGCACTTATGGTAACGCTAACAGTTAACGCTAACAGTTAGTTCTCACTGTGGACATCACGAAGAATCTAACGAAGGATTAAACGTTGAATAGTTTGTTTAATTCTTTATAAGACAGCTATATATTCAGCGAGGAACGGGAGCAAATCAAGGAACAATCGAAACGATTCATTCAGAAGTATATCTGCTGTAGATAGTTAGGACAGTAGAAGCGTTACGGACTATCCTCAGCGCACAATATATTCATGTGGTGTGCCTCAGACGCGAATTCCCCACATTATTGAAAACAAGTTGCTAAAAAGTCAACACATACGGTTTTGCACTCCGAGCCCAAAGAGCATCGCATTGAATTGAGACTAAAGAAGGCTTAAAAACGTGACAACAGTTTTGTTGTATGGTACAGTACGCCCTTCGACTCAACCCGAAGTTAATCAGAACTCAAACTCGGCCCTTAACAATATCCGCGAGGCCAGCATATCAGCTCAGCTTCTGAGCTTCAGGTGAGACCTTACAGTGTTATTAATTTTGTCAAAGATTTGGCCTAAATTCAGCCCCATTCCTCAAAAAGTCTATTTTTTTATAAATATTTACTGGTTAAAATTTACAATGCAATATTTGCCAAAACAAGTGTTTGATAGATTGCAACAATGAGTCACTTTCCTTATAAAGCCCTATATGTTGAAACTTAGTACAATTAAAATACAAATCAAAAATTCTAAATTTATAAGTATTTGTGTTCACGTATAACTGATTATGATCTAATATGATTTTTATTTAAATTAGAAACCGGATGTTTGCAAAGACAAAATCACTATACTGCTTTCATATCTTTATGCACACACTTTCAACGCCAGTGACTAAACTTTACATCTAAGGTCTGTCTTACAAAAACAATGGCATAAAATGTAGACATCAACTAGTATCGATTCAATATCACGTACATATAATAGATTTAACCATAATAGGCTATAATTACTAGTATAATGGCCCCTGGTAGCAAGACAGAGTATCATATACTTAATTCACCATAGACTTTCATCTGTTTTTGCATTTCTATCTAATCCATAGGCAATACGTGTTTGATCAAGTACTCATATACTTACAGTATTGTTTCTTATGACTTGTTGTATTGTCTAACATTTAAAGTTGTTTAGTCTCGCGTAATAGTTGTGCACATTTAAATGTGTACAGTCTCATATTTTAAGTTGTTCAGTGTCATGTTAAAAGTTGTATTGTTTTACAGTTAAAGTTGCCGAGAATCACATTTAAAATTATGTAGTCTTACATTTAAAGTTGTTAATTCTCACATTTAAAGTTGTAAAGGTTCACAATGAAAGTTGTTGTAGTCAAAACTATTAAGGGGGAAAGTCTCGCACTTAAAATTACTGAAGTCATGCCTGTTTTTTTTAATTTATTTTTATGCCCCCGGTAGGGTGGCAAAATGGCAGTTGAACTGTCTGTCAGTCCGTCCCTCTGAAAACATTAATATAGGCCATAACTTTTGCAATATTAAAAATCATAATGTGATATTTGGCGTGCATGTGTATCTCATAGAGTCACAAAATTTAAGTGGTGAAAGGTCAAAGTCATCCTTGAAGATAAAAGGTAAAAACAAACAAATCCAATGGAAGTACCGGTAACACGCTTAAAAGGGAGATAATTTATATTTATCATTTGGCAAGTACAGATCATTTTTACAAGGGAAGTAATATTTGTAAGGGGGTATAATCAAAATCAAAAATATATAATCAAAGCGGCGCAGTAGGGGCATTGTGTTTCTGACAAACACATCTCTTGTTAAAAAAAAGTATTACACATTGCTATGAACTGTACTTTACTATGTATTTTTCGCGGTTTAAAACCCAAAAATTTCAAAATTAAGTTTTTTGGGTATAACATATTGATACAACAAATAAAATGCTTTGGGTATGGGTCTGTTTAACAGACCCATAAATACACCAGTAAAGCGCCGACTTGTGTAATTCCTGTTTATTAAGAATGCAAAAAAAGATGAGGTTGTAAAGAGCAGTATGAACATACATAAGGAAAAATATCCTCTTTAATTGTTTGTATATTACAAAGTCATTGATATTTGTCCATATGAAATGTCGTCGTAAAAAAACCCGTTTATGGACACAGCAGTTAATGCATGGATTTTTCAAATGGGAAAAATAAATAGGTTTTTATGTCAGTTATTTTCCGGTGTGTTGTGATACATTTGTGGATCAGTCGACTCTTAAAATCAACAAAAAATAATGTCTCACAATTAATAATCATTTTACAGTGTTACTTGTGTATTAAGAATGTTAAAAATGAAGAGGACAAGAATGATATGATTTCACAGAAGGTAAAATGGTGTCTTTTCTTATGTATATCCTTTTAAAAACACAACTTCTTTTACTTGAGGATCAATAACTAAAAACCTTTTTCAGCTCGATGCTTCCCAACTTATTCATAAGAAACCTCATTAACACAACACCTCGAGAATTTATGTCATTCCAATGCAGACCTTGAGTTTTTTAAAAAGTGTGAGATATTTAATTAAGCTTGGAATGCCTTGGTTGTATAGAGCCTGTTTGCAAGGAGATGTAGAGTTTTTAGTATGTATATAGACAATCCCAGAATCGATAATATGGGCGCCGCCATATTGGCTATTACGTAACCCGTGATTGAAAACGGTACTGAAGAATATGACAGATTATAACGTTATCATAGTGCACGCCCGCTTTATTCCAATAAACAGTACTTTATGACTTCGCACATTAGGATTGAAAACAAGTGAAACATGAAACCAAGTGTCGATATGTATCACATCGTAAATCAATATAATTTAAATTTAAAATATACACGATTGATTCATAAAATGTGTCTTTGCAACAATATTCAGTGACAACACGTAATGTTTAAGGCCAAGTTGGCATTTTTAAGCATACCTTTCAGCATAATGCCTTTTTATAAAATTTAATTATTTCTTTATGGAATATAATTATTCAAGCATAATTATAAAGGTATAGAAATATCTAATGTGTGAAGTAAACGTTGTGATTTTAGCGTAAATAGTGCCGGAGATATTAACAAAGATCTATCAATATATAAAGATTTTAAACATCCATTCAGACCATATTTTTTGGATAGATCTTTGATATTAATTAGATAGATTTAAGATCGATGTAGACAATTAAATTGATATCTGTCTTTGTTTAAGCCTATTATTTCTTATTAAATGTCGTACTTTCTATACTTTCCGGAGATATTCATTAAGAAACGTTGTACATGTAAGATTAAAGACTTAGGACGACTTCTTTAATTGAATAATACATCTCTTTGTTTGTCTAAACAGTTACCATTTCGCTATTAATATTTCTCTTGTAAGTGTCATTTTAAAGGTAATATACAAATCTATAGCCGAAATGAAGTTTGTGATTCTAAAATTGTTTCGTAAATCTTTATAGAAACTCTGTAAGATTTTTAGGTAGAGATTTTTTTTTTATTAAAATAATGTATCTAGTTTAGTCTAAAACTAAAGTGGTTTTGAGCAATATTTTATTTAAAAATCGCTCTCAAGCTAATACAAAAATAACTAGCCAAAAATGAATTTTGTGATTTAAATGAACAAGTTTCGGAGTTATTCGCTTGCAAAACTGTGTAAGATGTCAGGATATGTCATACTTTTTTTATTGAAAAGGACAGCTTTTGTCTACAACTTTCTTATATTATTATTTAAATAACGTTTTACATGTTGCCTGAAATATTATTAAATTTTCTTAATAACATCTCAATTCACAATTGAAATGTTCAACATGAAAAATAATGAGCCTTAAATAAACTTAAATAGTTCCAATTGTGTTCTCTAGATTTCCTAAACGTACGTCTTTATTAAATGTTCGTAAAACGGTCAAAATTTACGCTTAAAAAATAAAAACACGCTCAAAATAAGTGATTGATTTTTCTTAAATTACGGATTATAAATGACAGCAACATACATCTCTTGAAAAAAAACATCAGCGATAAAGGCGCGAACGAATTCGCTCAATGGGAGGCGATGTTCCAAGTGTGGATTAAACGCGTTTATGGGTTTGCCCGTGACACCACATGTCTACACATGTGTTGATATCGAAATTTAGATAAGATATCACACGTCACCTTTAAATAACATGTTAAATGACAATCAAGACCTTATTCATGCCAGGGACCTACACAAATAGGTCCATGTCCATGCTGTGTGTTATTACTCTTAAACGAATGCAGATGAACCTTATTTCTACTAATTACGTAATTTATATTAATTTAAAAAAAACACGAACTATTATCTGGTTGTCAGATCGATAACAGAAACTCTTTAAATCCTAAAATATATTTGATAAACCCATTTCGTTTCCTTGTTGTAGGGACCTATACACACATATAAAGGTCCATGTTTATTTCTTCAGTACCGTTTTGGAGGCGCGCGAGAGTATTCAGGGGCGGGTAATCCGGGAGGTTTCGATTTCTGGGATTGTCTATAGTGTTGCTGTTATTTGTCAAAATTGGGGTCTGAAATCCACCCCATTTACAATCCTAAAACAATGTATTTTTCCCAAACAACTGCCTTAAATTTCCATTGAAGAAACACCAAGAATATTCCCTATTAGAAGGACTCCGGCCTCATTCCACAAACTTAAGTTAAGTCTGCTTACAGTCTGTTGTTGAGTGTTTTTTCAAGAAACATATGTGCCTCCCTCTGGGATAATGGGACTAAATGCATGTGTGTAAAGTGTGGTCCCAGATTAGCCTGTTTAGTCTGTACAGGGACTAAATGCATGTGTGTAAAGTGTGGTCCCAGATTAGCCTGTGTAGTCTGCACAGGGACTAAATGCATGTGTGTAAAGTGTGGTCCCAGATTAGCCTGTGTAGTCTGTACAGCGACTAAATGCATGTGTGTAAAATGTGGTCCCAGATTAGCCTGTGTAGTCTGCACAGGGACTAAATGCATGTGTGTAAAGTGTGGTCCCAGATTAGCCTGTGTAGTCTGTACAGGGACTAAATGCATGTGCGTTAAGTGTGGTCCCAGATTAGCCTGTTTAGTCTGTACAGGGACTAAATGCATGTGTGTAAAGTGTGATCCCAGATTAGCCTGTGTAGTCTGTACAGGCAAATCAGGGACGATACTTTCCGCATTTACGGAATTTTTCTTATATAGGAAGTCTCTTCTTTAAAAAAAATCTGTCTAGCGGAAAGTGTTGTACCTTATAAGCCTGTGTGGCTGTACAGGCTAATCTAGGACAAAACTAAGTGCACAATATATAAAGCCCTGTTTTCTAAGAATGAGGCTCAAAGTAAGTCCCCCTACAATCTGTTAACGAGTTGTACAAGATAATACCAGGTGAGCCTCGTTCTGGGAAAAGGGTGCTTAATATAGTCAGTCAGTATGTCAGTCTCTCCGTCCGTCTGAAAAAAACTTTAACATTGGCCATAACTTTTGCAATATTGAAGATAGCAACTTGATATTTGGCATGCAAGTGTATCTCATGGAGCTGCACATTTTGAGTTAAAAGTTCAAGGTCAAGATAATCCTTCAAGGTCTAGGGTCGAAAATACAAATCCAAGGAAAGTAATAAGCTTTAATGGAGATAATTATCTGACCTGCCAAATAAAATATTTTTTTTAAATATATCAAAGCGGCGCAGTAGGGGGCATTGTGTTTCTGACAAACAAATCATGGTAAAAGGTCAAGGTCATTCTTCAAGGTCTACGGTCGAAAATACAAATCCAGGGGAAGTGATAAGCTTTAAAGGGAGATAATTATTATATATAATCATATGAAACCATAGAACTGAAGCATAATCTAAATGACATTTTATGGTCAAGCCAAGCACACAATGACACTTTTTGGATGACAAGTATCTTAGGTACGTTAAGTTTACCTGGGAATCTACAATCACGGTAGTGGTTTATTATTAATTGCTACTAAAAATAGAGATTTGACAGAGGCAATTATTTTCAAGGGAAGTAATTTATATAATTATAAATCTCAGATTATATATTACCCTATCAAGAATTTAAGTTATTTTCTCAGTTACTGTACATATTTTGTATTTTGTTTATTTATAACTTAAATGATTGATTTGTCAAAGATTTTTTATGCCCCCTTTCCATCACACTTTGCGTTTAGGTTTTGAAAAATGCTCATAAATTCTATGTCCCTTGAGATATAACCTTCATATTTGGTATGCTTGTGTATATGGACAAGGCCTTTCCATACGCACAAAAATTTTTACCCCTGTGACCTTGACCTTGAACTTAGGGTCCGCATTTAGGTTTCGAAATCTGCGTTTAGGTTTTGAAAAGTGCTCATAACTTCTATATCCATTGAGATATAACCTTCATATTTGGTATGCATGTGTATGTGAACAAGGCCTTTCCATACGCACACAAATTTTGACCCCTGGACCTTGACTTTGAACTTAGGGTCCGCGTTTAGGTTTCGAAATCTGCATAAGGTTTTGAAAAAGCTCATAACTTCTATCAAGCGTTTATAGGGGGCATAAGTCAACCTATGGTGACAGCTCTTGTTTTTAAATGATATATATAACTATCATTTCTTTCCTGTACTAATTTGTGAATGGTTGGTTTCATTACTTACATGTGGACTTATGTACATAGATACATGATGAACTGTGGCAATGATCTCTTTGATAAACCACAGGCCTTGCTGGTCAGTGATGTCTGACTTGGTCATTTTTTACTGTCTACAGACCCCCCACACGCAGTAGGGTGGCATATAGCAGTTGAACTGTCAGTCCATCTGTCTGTCGTTGGTCCGAAAACTTTAACATTGGCCATAACTTTTTGCAATATTGAAGATAGGAACTTGATATTTGGCATGCATGTGTATCTCATGAAGCAGCACATTTTGAGTGGTGAAAGGTCAAGGCCATCCTTCAATGTTGAAGGTGAATAACAAAATCCAAGGGAAGTAATAAGCTTTAAAGGGAGATTATTTCTATATCTGCCAAATGATAAATAGAAATTTTATTTCAAAGCGGCGCAGTAGGGGGCATTTTGTTTCTGACGAACACATCTCTTGTTTCTAAACAAAAATCAAGTCTTAGTAAAAAAGTGTCGTCTCAGGTTAGCCTATGAGGACTCCACTGGCTTATGTGGGAAGACACTATACACATTGATTAAGTCACGTTGTTCAAGAGTGATGCTCAAGTTAAGTCCGTTTAAGGGTTGTATTTATACATTCTTAAGAGAATGAATTTGGTATAACAAATAATATGATTAAAAAACAATGGTGTTCATGTTAATGCAAATTAAAAATAATTGTTAAGAGATACTAATGTAAGCAATGAGTGATTGAATTCAGAGCGCTTAAAATTGAATGGCTCTTGTGCTATTTTAAACTTTTCTCACAGTGGTGAAATCTCAATAATGTTATAAATTACTGTAAACAAGTATCCAAACTAGAAAACTAATTCTTATATAATTGTGGAAACTTAATTTATTTAAATAAAGAAAGAATGAACATAAAATGCAATAATAAATACAATAAAAATGTATTAAGAGAACCTATGAATTTTGACTTGTTCTCAGATAAGCAGAATAGTTATTTTCTAAACATTATAATTTACAGTCAAAACCTGTTGGCTCAAACTCCCTTGGCTCAATTTTCAGGTTTGCTCTGACTATCCTCGAAGCATCTTTTTTGTATTGCTAAATATTCATATACATTTATGTCAAATGGCTCAAATTTGCAGGTGCGGGATTACTTAATGTCTCCTATTTTTTTAAGTCCCCGTCACAATTTTCACATTGTTTTGTTTGCCTGGCTCTAAAGCGCCTAGGGTCCCATAAAGCTGTTACTTGATTATGAGCACTTGATTAAAGGCTCCCTATAATTTTAAACATGTTATTGACTCAATCGTTAATTGATTTGAGTAAAAGATGACAATCTGGCGTTTTTGTAGATTATATAATATTATGGCTGGAACGGCTGCATCACAATATTGTTTATTAAACAATCCATCCAGAAGGCCAAAAGCCCAAGTGGACAAAGCAAGCATACAGTGTTTACAAAATACACAGTTTATGATTATACAAAATTAAGTTATACTATAATAGTTAGAGTTACAGTTATAATATGTCAACTTGAAGCAATAGACAATTTTGTATCTATGCGTCATGTCATTCTTAAATAAAAACACAAGCAAATAA
Organism: Dreissena polymorpha; assembly: GCF_020536995.1. NCBI lineage: Eukaryota > Metazoa > Mollusca > Bivalvia > Myida > Dreissenidae > Dreissena > Dreissena polymorpha. The sequence continues at coordinate 35,759,519 of NC_068355.1, read as the reverse complement.
AGTAATACACGTGTTGTTTATTACTTGGGCAATGTGCATATAATGCTTATATATTGTTTTGTTTCTTAGCGTTATTCCTTACATAAGATCATTGTTTGATTGTTTGTGTAACTGTTTTAAAATAGTGATTACTTAAAAATGTCAAGTATATAAATTCTGTTCTTACTGATTCAAAAGAAGAAAGTAGTACGGGGATTAGGCAGTATGAATACTCTTCAACTGGAGATGTAAATCTATTGCAGATTTATGTTAGTAAACATAAGTATATTCAGATCGGTTGGATCGAATTCTGGATGGCTAAAACTTTTGTTGTCAGTCCAGGCAAGTTAGAGTCATTGGGTTTCGACTTTATTCAGCTATTAATGTTTGCATTGTATTTAAACTAAGAAATACACCGGACTAAAAAAATCAAAATGATTGTTCTTTTAATGAACAATCATAAATTTAAATTAAAAATAAATAAAATAAATCTTGTCAAACACATTTCTAAAAACATGTTGATTAAGTACTGTAAATTTGTTATAATTTGTGGTACATTAATTAATGTTGATTTCGTGGGTTTACTGATCCACGAAAATTACTCAAACACATAACAAAATGATCCAAGCAAATTCGTGTTTTTTTTTCAACAAGTAAGAAATGCACGAATTTACATGTCCACAAAAAAGTGTTTTTTTTAAAAACCTCCAAGTGTTATGCCAACTAATATAAATGATTTTCCAGGATCAGGGGTGTAGCATTCCAGTCTCTAGCTTGAATTGTTGACCAATATTTTGCATCTGTTTCATCAGTCAGTGCCTTTTTATGCCCCCCTTCAAAGAAGAGGGGGTATATTGCTTTGCTCATGTCGGTCTGTCGGTCGGTCCGTCCGCCAGGTGGTTGTCAGACGGTAACTCAAGAACGCTTGGGCCTAGGATCATGAAACTTCATAGGTACATTGATCATGACTCGCAGATGACCCCTATTGATTTTGAGGTCACTAGGTCAAAAATCAAGGTCACGGTGACCAGAAATAGTAAAATGGTTTTTGAATGATAACTCAAGAACGCATACGTCTAGGATCATGAAACTTCATGGGTAGATTGATCATGACTTGCAGATGACCCCTATTGATTTTGAGGTCACTAGGTCAAAGGTCAAGGTCACGGTGACCCGAAATAGTAAAATGGTTTCCGGATGATAACTCAAGAACACATACGCTTAGAATCATGAAACTTCATGGGTAGATTGATCATGACTCGCAGATGACCCCTATTGATTTTGAGGTCACAAGGTCAAAGGTCAAGGTCACGGTGACCCAAAATAGTAAAATGATTTTCGGATGATAACTCAAGAAACGCTTTTGCTTAGAATCATGACACTTCATAGGTACATTGATCGTGACCCGCAGATGACCCCTATTGATTTTCAGGTCACTAGGTCAAAGGTCAAGGTCACAGTGACAAAAATCGTATTCACACAATGGCTGCCACTACAACGGACAGCCCATATAGAGGGCATGCATGTTTTAGAAACAGCCCTTGTTTTAAAGTTGTAGTTTTTCTGGAAGGGCATGATTCTTGGCTATTTTTCCTTTTTATGGAATCACAGTGTGTTTTTTTTCAAATTTGAGAGTTTTGTGGGTCACAATTTAAAGAAGTTTGTGACTAGAATTTTCGCATGTTTAAGAAGTTTGCTACTCATTTCTTCACTATAATTAAAATTCGAGAATCATTTTTCTTTCTTAAAATGAATGGGTCAAAGGATGATACAAAACATGACACAAAACACGTCCTGTGATCGGATTTGTGTTTGTGGGCAATTGGGTAATATGTTTTCAGAAACTTGTGTTTTCCCTCAACATATCAAACAAAGTTTATGATAGCAATTTACTTGGAAAAAATCGTTTCTTGGTATTGGTTACTGTGAAAATGTGGATTTTTAGGCGTCACCAAAGAACGGGCAAACTAGTGTTGTCAGTGTGTAGTCTTTAAGGGCAAGTGGCCTATAACATAATTTAAATCCAAAGTATATGAGCAGTACAATATATGGAAAAGTAAAGTGATACGTATAATGAGTACAATTTAAAAACAATGTTAAGAAGATGATTTTCTATTATTTTTTGTTTTTATACAGGAAAAAAACTTCTTTATAATGGGGCTTAATGCATGTGCTTAAATTGTTGTCGTTGTCCTAGATTAGCTTGTGCAATCCACACAGGCATATTTGGGACAACAATTTCATATGCTAAGGTATTTTTGTTGAATAGAAATATCCTCTTTATGAAAATCCAGTCTAGTCAAAAAGTGTTCTTCCTGATTGGCTTGTGTGGACTAAACATGTTAATTTGGGACGACTATTTGTAATATTTAGGAGCCTCATATTGGCTAATGAAATTACATCATTATGAATATACAGGTTGGTATACAGTGTTTTATTAGCCAACAATGTTTTAATACGAAATGGTTTGATTATATTAATTTTCGTGCTATTGAGGACAATAAGCCAATGAAATGCCAGATTAGAAATTCATTAGAAGGAAATTTTGCCTATTAAACACCTTCACAACCAATCAAGAGGCATAGTTTCGTATAGATTGTAATATAAACATTTTTTACAAGTTCACATCACCCACTGTGCTGTTGTTTTCAGGACAGCACCACCATTGATATTGAGTAGGCCCAGCAACAGCACCAGTCCGGCCTGCAGGAGCCCCAGTTCAGGACGACCCATCCACTCCCCTGACCCATAGCTCATCATACTTGATATTCGGAAAAATGGGGCCTAATGCATGTGCTTAAATTGTTGTCACAGATAAGTCTGTGCAGTTTGCACAGGCTAATAATGGACAACACTTTCCTCTTAAAGGTATTTTTCATTGAACAAATAATCCTCTTTATGAAAATCCAGTCTAGTCAGAAAGTACCCTCCCTTATTAGCTTATGTGAATTTCACATGCTAATCTGAGACGACACTTTCTAACATTAGTGATCTGCATATTGGCCTATGAAAATACATTTCTGGAAATGGAGTAAAGATTATAGATATAAATGTACAGATAAGTATAGCATTAGCCAACACTTTTCTTGTTTTAATACAGAATGACTTAATTGTATTTATTTTCATGCTATTAAGGACAAGGAACCAATAAAATGCCAGATTAGAAATTCATGTTGAAAACCTTCACAGCCAGTTAAGAGGCATAGTTTGTTATAGATTGTAATATGTTTGTTAAAAGTTCCTATCACCCACTGTGTTTTTGTTGTTTTCAGCAGAGCACCAGCATTGATATCGAGTTGGCCCAGAAACCACACCAGTCACGCCTGCAGAAGCCCCAGTCCAGAACGACCCTTCCCCTGCCTTGACTTTTAACTCCTCCCCCTTGACCTCCTGCCTCAAAAAGTCAGCATCGTTGAACAACTCTGTTCTGCAGGAAATTCTGAGCATGAATCTGTTCTGAACAAACGCAATGCCCACGTTACGTTTTCCAAACATAAGCCTGGGTAGTTTTATTAAGCTGGAGTTGCGCGTGGGCCTGAAAGGGACGAGTGTTACACACACGAAAAGTTATAGCAGTAGTTATGGTAACGCTAACAGTCAGTTGTTGCTGTTGGACATCACAACAAATATCATGAAGAATAAAAAGTTCAATAACTCATTCCAATCTTTATGAGACAAACAGAAATTGAATGGGAGAAAATCAAAGAACAATAAAAGCGTAAGCTTTCCTAGTGGGATGCTTTTGCTGTTGATAGTTTGGACAACAGTAGGGTTGCGGACTGCCCCAGATTGTCCTCTCAGCGGCCAAAATATCATAATAGAACGGACTTTTGGCAATGTTACTGACAAAGAAAGGCAATAATGACTTGGTTGTCAATACCCAGAGCAAGATACATCCATGCTGACAAAGAAAGGCAGTAATGACTTGGTTGTGAACACCCAGAGCGCGATACATCCATGCTGACACAGTAAGGCAGTAATGACTTGGTTGTGAACACCCAGAGCGCGATACATCCATGCTGACACAGTAAGGCAGTAATGACTTGGTTGTGAACACCCAGAGCACAATACATCCGTGCTGACACAGAAAGGCAGTAATGACTTGGTTGTGAACACCCAGAGCACAATACATACATGCTGACACAGAAAGGAAGTAATGACTTGGTTGTGAACACCCAGAGCACAATACATCCATGCTGACACAGAAAGGCAGTAATGGCTATGCTGTGAACACCCAGAGCAAGATATATACATGCTGACACAGAAAGGCAGTAATGATTATGCTGTCTAAACCCACAGAAAGATATATCCATGCTGACACAGAAAAGCAGTCATGACTATGCAGTGAACACCCAGAGCAAGATATATCCATGCTGACACAGAAAGGCAGTAATGACTTGGTTTTGAACAACCAGAGCAAGATATATCCATGCTGACACAGAAAGGCAGTAATGACTTGGCTGTGAACACAGAACCCGATACACCCATGCTGACACAGAAAAGGCAGTAATGACTTGGCAGTAAACACAGAACACAATACACCCATGCTGACACAGAAAGGCAGTAATGACTTTGCTGTGAACACAGAGCACAATACATCCATGCTGACACAAAAAGGCAGTAATGACTTGGCTGTGAGCACAGAACACCATACATCCATGCTGATACAAAAAGGCAGTAATGACATGGCTGTGAACACAGAGCACAATACATCCATGCTGACACAGAAAGGCAGTTATGACTTGGTTGTGAACACAGAGCACAATACATCCTTGTTGACACAGAAAGGCAGTAATGACTTGGCTGTGAACACAGAGCACAATACATCCATGCTGACACAGAAAGGCAGTTATGACTTGGTTGTGAACACAGAGCACAATACATCATTGTTGACACAGAAAGGCAGTTATGACTTTGCTGTGAACTCAGAGCACGATACATCCATGCTGACACAGAAAGGCAGTTATGACTATGCTGCGAACACCCAGAGCACAATACATCCATGCTGAAACAGAAAGGCAGTCATGACTATGCAGTGAACACCCAGAGCAAGATATATCCATGCTGACACAGAAAGGAAGTAATGACTATGCTGTGAACACCCAGAGCAAGATTTATCCATGCTGACACAGAAAGGCAGTAATGACTATGCCGTGAACACCCAGAACACAATACATCCATGCTGAAACAGAAAGTCAGTAATGACTTTGCTTTGAACTCAGAGCACGATACATCCATCCTGACACAGAAAGGCAGTAATGACTTGGATGTAAACACCCAGAGCACAATACATCCATGATTACACAGAAAAGCAGTAAAGACTTGGTTGTAAACACCCAGAGCACAATACATCCATGCTGACACAGAAAGGCAGTAAAGACTTTGTTGTAAACACTAAGATATCCATACATCCATGGGGTGTGCCACAGACGCAAATTACGCCCACCATTTTGAACAAGGTGCTTAAAGTGAACACGTCTGGTTTTGTTATGAGCACTTAGCACTCCGAGCCTAAAAGGCCTCACATTGAATTGATGCAAAAGAAGGCTTTGAAAAATAACAGCAGTTTTGTTGTGTGGTCCAGTACGCCCTTCGACTCAAAACCTGAAGAAAGCAGAACTCAAACTCGTCTCTTAGCAATATCAGCAAGGCCATCATGTCAATCTCAGCTTCTAGAGCTTCAGGTGAGACCTTACAGTGTTAATTATAAAAAAAAAAATTGGGCCGAAATTCAGCCCCATTCTTATCTAAGTCTATATTTATGATAACTGGCTTAAGTTCTCAATTCATGGTTTCCCGGAAGAAAAAGAATGTTTTGATAGGTTGCAACATTGAGTTAATCAGAACTCAAATTCAGCCTTTGGCAATATCAGCGAGGCCAGCATATCAGCTCAGCTTCTTGAGCTTCAGGTGAGATCATACAGTGTTATTCATTTGTCAAAATTGGGGCCAAATTGAGTCCCATTCCTTATCTTAAACAGTTTATTTTTTCCATAATTACTGGCTAAAGTTCTCAATTCAAGGTTTGACCCCAAACAATGTGTTAATAGGTTACAAATTGAGTTTGTTTCCTTATGCAGCTCTATAAGTTGAACCTTAGTGCAATTTATCTTGATAGCACTTATTCTCAATTTTTAAATTATGTTTAGCCAAAACTACAACCATTTTCCCAATTTAATTCAAAACACTATGATTCTTTACGAATTGTCCCAATCCGAAAAATGGTTAAAATAAACTCTGCACAGAGCTAGCCCCTTGTTATAGCACATTTTAAAGTTTTTTATCAGAATAACTGGCTTAATTATACTCCCACAAACGAAGTTTAGGGGGGTATATAGGAGTGAACTTGTCTGTGGGTCAGTCGGTTTGTCGGTCCGTATTTAGTGTCCGCTCTCTAATTCAAGTAGTTTTCATCCGATCTTCACCAAACTTGGTCAGAAGTTGTTTCTACATTATGTCTAGGCCAGGTTCGAATATGGTCCTTGCCGGGTCAACAACTAGGTCACGGGGTCACTTCGTGTGTTTTAAACATTCAGCATGTTGTCCGCTCTCTAATTCAAGTAGTTTTCATCCGATCTTCACCAAACTTGGTCAGAAGTTGTATCTAGATGATCTTAAGGCCAAGTTTGAACATGGGCCTTGCCGGGTCAAAAACTAGGTCACGGGGTCACTTTGTGCGTTTTTTAACATTCCGCATGGTGTCCTCTCTCTTATTCAAGTAGTTTTCATCCTATCTTCACCAAACTTGGTCAGAAGTTTTATCTAGATGATATGAAGGCCAAGTTCGAACATGGGCCATGCCAGATCAAAAACTAGGTCACAGGGTCACTTAGTACGTTTTACACATTGAGCATTTTGTCCGCTCTCTATTTCAAGTAGTTTAAATTCATTCTTCACCACACTTGGTCAGAAGTTGTAACTAGATGATGTGTAGGTCAAGTTCGAACATGGGCCATGCCGGGTCAAAAACTAGGTTACCGGATCACTTAGTGTGTTTTAAACCTCACCATGTTGTCCGCTCTCTAATTCAAGTAGTTTTTATCCAATCTTCACCAAAATTGGTCAGATTTTGTATCTTGATAATGTTTCGGTCAAGTTTGAATATGGGTCATGCCGGGTCAAAAACAAGGTCACGGGGTCACTTACATGTAGTGCGTTTTAAACATCACAATGTTGTCTGCTCTCTAATTCAAGTAGTTTTAATCCAATCTTCACCAAACTTGGTCAGAAGTTGTATCTAGATGATGTCTAGGCCAAATTTGAATATGGGTCATGCCGGGTCAAAAACTAGGTCACGGGGTATCTTAGTGCGTTTTAAACCTCACCATGTTGTCCGCTCTCTAATTCAAGTAGTTTTTTTCTCCAATCCTCACCAAACTTGGTCACAAGTTTTATCTAAATGATCTCTAGGACAAGTTTGAACATGGGCCATTCAGGGCCTAAAACTAGGTCACCGGGTCACTTTGTGCATTATTTAACATTCAGCATGGTGTCCGCTCTCTAATTCAAGTAGTTTACATCCAATCTTCACCAAACTTGGTCAGAAGTTTTATGGAGATGATATTAAGGCCAAGTTAGAACATGGGCCTTTCTGGGTCAAAAACTAGGTCAAGGGGTCACTTAGTGCGTTTTAAAAATTGAACATGGTGTCTGCTGTTTTTTGTAAAGACGGCATGCAAAATATTATGTGTCAATGCAGCATGGGAGGTATTCGTTACATCTGTGACAAAGCTCTAGTTTGCTTATTTCACTACGTTTAATTACTATTTTGAACTCACATCTATTGTTTCTTATTAAATGCCATACAGTTGTATTGTCTCACATTTAAAGTTGTGAAGTCTCAGGTATAAGTCATAAACTGTGACATTTAAAGGTGTGCAGACTCACAGTTAAATATGTAGATTGTAACATTTAAAGTTGTGTTGTCTCACATTTTAAGTTGCTTAGTATCACATTTAAAATGATGTAGTCTCACATTTAAAGTTCTATAGTCACACAATTAAAGGTGTACCGTCTCACATTCTAAATTGCTGAAGTAATGCCTGTTTTTGATTTACAAAAAATAAATGTTACACCTTGCTACAAACCCAAAAATTCCAATTTCGAGTTGGTGCGCATAAAACATTGAAACTATGTTATTTTGAGTTCTAATTGGTGAAAAATTATTGGCAATATTCTCAATATGAATTATAGGCACAATGTTAGGCATTTAAAAAACAGGTCTGTAAAGTAAGGTGTTGCAAGGCTTATTCATGTGTCTCTAAACAATCCGGTTTTAGTTTACTTTCCATTTCCTTTTCAGTGAACTTAACTAGCAAACATGACAAACGTCATTGAAGTGAAATCGATGACAACCCCCTTCTTGCACAAATACTACAACTCGCTTAAGAAATTCAGCATGAAGACGTCTTGCGTCAGACTACCAAGCCTCCTATCAATATCTCCTCCCATGTTGGCTACATCAACACTTCCAACAGCAGAGCCTTGGTGAGTTTGACTTCCGTCTTAGCATCGATGTCGCTTAGCAACAATTGGATGATGGGCGTCGACAAATTATGCCGGACAAGTCGCTCGAACTGAAACTATCTGATCCAACAGGTAGAGCAGGCGTTGCGTGACATGTCCATTAATGTGACTACTCGATATGTTGTTCTCGAATAATGTGAACCTTAGGCCTGGAGAGCAGTATGCGATTGACGCCATTCAACAACAGTTGTCGGCAATTCTCGTGTTTGGGGTGGCGAATTCGGCGTCGGGACTCGCTCCATCTCTGTCTAAGGCCCAGTCGCAGCAACAGCAGCAGCAACAAGAACAATAAGTAGTATCTTAGTGGTGTTTTGGGATATGGGGCTTCATGTATGTGCTTAAATTGTCATCCAAGATTAGCCTGTGCAGACTGCACCTACATTAAGTCATATTAAATTGTCATCCCATATTAGCCTGTGCAGACTGCACATATATTAAGTCCTATTAAATTGTCATCCAAGATTAGCCTGTGCAGACTGCACATACATTAAGTCATATTAAAGTGTCATCCCATATTAGCCTGTGCAGACTGCACATACATTAAGTCATATTAAAGTGTCATCTCAGATAAGCCTGTGCAGACTGCACATGCATTAAGACCTATTAAAGTGTCATCCCAGATTAGCCTGTGCAGACTGCACATACATTAAGCCCTATTTTCCCAGAATGAGGCTCATATAGTTCACTTAACATCAGTATTTTATGTGCCTGATTGAAGAAAATCTTCTAGCATCAAATGGTTAGTATGTGTTTTTAAAATTAATCAACTTAATAGATAGATAAATAAATAGCAAATAGCAATTGATCTACCATCAGGTTTAATCATAGAAGGTCTAGGCATAGTTTTGTCTACATTTCGGTCGAAATTCAGCCCTTGAACCAAGCGTTTATCCTTGCATACAAAATCCTCTGTAATAGACTTGTTAAATTTTATTTAATTTTAGCAAAACAATTATTTAAATGACTTCAGCACATTATACAATTATTCCCTTCAATATTTATTTAAGTTCCTGAATTTTTTATAACAGCCGGTTCCTACAGGATCCCATGCAGTCATAGATCGGTACACAGCTGAACAACAGGCCATCTGGTAAGCTGGGCCCGGAAAGGTGCAGCCAGTCTAAAGCTGGGGCTCCAAACTGTCCTGCCAAGTTGGCTGATATTACCTCTTCTACAAGGTGCATTGGTCCTGTAATTTACCGTGTATAATGTGCAGTGTGTTACTACTCAACATTTTATTTCAATAGTGTGTGCTTGTTATACATTGGTAATACTCTATCCTTGCTGCTATCTTAAACTTAATTCATTACGAAATTGTAAATATTCATGATAGTTGCCATTTTGTACTGCCTTGAAAGGGTGCAGGGGGGAGGTCGTATAGAATTGTAGAATTCTCTCCGTCCTTCCATTCTTCCTTATGTCCGTCCAGCCCTTTTGGAGTTACACGTTACTTAATGCAGATTGGTTAGATATGAATGAAACATGATTGTATCAAGTGTACAGTATATAGTAGGCTGTGCGTGTGTTTGTGAAGGGTTTATTGTATACCTCATTTGTATCAAGAGCCTTCAAACATAATTTATTTCTTATATTATTTAATCAAACAACATTGATTGACCTCCAATATAACTGATGCTATTTCAGAATGCATTAATTATTTGGTTTACAGGGTCATATGTCAGTGATGCGCAAAGAGATGGTTTTCTGTTCACAGAGAAATATTCTAACAACTCCAACTCAGCCACTACATCTTAATAGGTAATTCCCCTAACCATTGCACAACGTACACTGTGGCACCAGATCACTGGAATATAAGTCGTCCGTTTACATTCTGCACAGTATGCAACCACAGCAGATTTGCTTATTTCCCACACAGGTATCCAATAGAACAAGAATGGGATTAATGGTTTGATATGCACAGTTCTGTGGTCTGAGCAGAATTCTACCTTGGGACCGTTTGATTCCTAGACCAGCATCCCACCACTTGACTAAGGTCCCACATTAATACAGTATTACGCAAAGACATGATATCTGAGCAATTTTCATGTATTTTTAAGTATTGCCAATGCAAAGGGATGAAATATTAGGATATTTATTACACTCAGGGATTAAGAGATTAAGTCCCTTTCCCCCATTGCTATGCACCTGGTGAACATATTTGTTTCTCTATAATTACCTGTAAAATAAAGTTTAATAATATACTGAAATTAACTCAACATATATTCTCTGTTGATATAAAATGATTGCATTGCATGTCTATATTATTTTCAGAAGCTTTCCATCTCTGAAACTTTAGTGCCACAAAATTGGTTCTGTTCAAATCTGTTTATGTTGGCGAAGCTTATGGTTGACAAAGACAATTTCTGTAATGCAAAAAATGCTTGACATATTTGCCCAATTATCTGTCAAGTTTGACACACAATCCACTTTTTCCAGACAACCCGAATATCAAGGCGTTAAGTTTCTTCTGGATGCAGTTACAGACACAGCTTTCAAGCCAGCAGCTGTCGATGTATTGAGATTCTCTCCTCTCCATGTTACCTGACCTGCTGCCTGTGAACATTCTGCACATAGAACCTTTGTGAGTTTGTGAGCCATGTGTAGGCTTTTTGTAAATACCTACTTTCAGAGACAGTTTAAGGGAACACTGGCATATTTCTTATTTTGTTATGCAACTCTCCAAACATGTTAATCAGCATGTGGACGTGAACTGTTGCGTATTGTATATCAGCTTCCTTTTGCATTAGTGGAATTGGAGAAAAAAAAAAAAATTCATTACATGTTCATATTATTTTGCCGTAAATATTTAATAATTAAGAAATATATCTCAGACCACCTATCTATAAATTCGAATCAAAGAAGCTTTAGCACCATATGTCAGTTTTGTTCTTTTTCATTGCTTTCCTAAGTAACACAATCAGAATAATGAACTGAAATTAACATTAACATACCTTCCTTTATTTCAGATCACAATCAATGTAATTAAACCTGCCAATCAAAAAGATAGCCTGGTATAGCACTTGTCATTGGATTGATGCCATGCGTGCCTTTGAAGATCATTTATACATACAATTTAAGCATGATAGTCAATAAGTGCCTGCGTTGGCTTCTTGAAAGACTCGCAGTCCTGAGCATTTACGATGGAATTCCTCATCTTGAAATATTGGGAAGGCAGGAAAACGCCTGTCACTGTTAAGACAAAAATAAGGGAATGACAAAGAACAATAAGACCAGCCAAGTCCTGTGATCAGCCAAGTTTTAGGATCAGCTTAGTTCTGTGGCCACCCAAGTCATGCGACACGCCAAGTGTTTTTACCAGCCATGTCCTATGACCAGCAGCTTTGTCTCGTGTGTACAGTCTGATTGTATGAGAAGAAAAATCTACATTTCATATTGTATAGGTATAATGATACTGACAGTATCTTGATGATTAAGTATTTTGTTATATATTGGTGAATAGACCAATATGATTAGGGGAAACTTAGTAATAGCAGTAATGTAAAGTTTTATTTCAAGAGCAAAATAATGCAAGTACTACTATTTTGTCTAGATTCAGAAACTGACTTTATATAGCTTTATCCTGATTATCTTAAACAGACAGACAAAATGATTTTTCAAGTGTTTTTTTTTATAACATTGATTTAAGCCTTCACAAAGTTGTTAAATAATGCTGATACCTTGGACAAAATTTAATGTATTTATTGAATAAACAAGACATGCTTATTTTTAGTTTTTACCTATAAAATAGCAATATGTGCTAGGTAAAATAATTGATCAGAACGGTTCATAATTGTGATGCTTCTATTTTGATATGTCTGTCATTCTGTCTGTGTACATGTATTATGAGTTTCTTCTTTTGAGGCAGTATTTTATCAAGAATTTCATGTAGTGATGTTATAGTAAAATATCAAATAATAATTTGATTTATTCAAACTATATTAACCTTCTGTTAATTATCAATTTATTTATTGACAACAGAGACTTTGTTTAATATTAACAATAGTTAAGCGCGTTATAAATTGTTTGAATGTACATGCATAATATTGCGATAATAAATGCACACATTAATTGAAAAACTATTTAAATAAAGTGGAATTTAGAAGTGCATCTTAATTGGAATGGAGTTTGTTTAATTATTAAAAAAGTATATTTTCATTGTTGAAAATATGATAGTAATTCCAACACAAGTAATTTTGTTTCAAAGTGAGTATTTTCATGAATAATGATCCTAGATATGGTTGTAGATTGTTCTTGTTGTATCATATACTGACCGGCTCATCATTTGTGTTGACATTTGCATGCTAGCATTAAAGTTCATTATGCTTTAAATATTTGTATGTACACATTTGCGACCAGCTTTTCTAAATTGTAATAAGTGAATAATGTAACACAGATTTATGTGTCACTGTATATAAGTTTATTTTGTCATTTGTAAAAAGATCAACTGCAAAGCTAATGTTTTTGTTTGTACATTATTCATAAAATGTTGCCATTTCAAACAGATACATTCACTGTTTGAATTCATTTGTACAAAATTGTTTCATATTAAACATCATTTACATATCAGGCAATAGAGAAAAATAATTGCTTTGGATAAATGAGCACATTAACCTGTACCTGTATAGTAAATTAAGAAATGCAGAATATCAGATCATTAACATAATAATATACTTTAAGCATTAGAAACACCTTGTTTTATGTCAAGCTTTTCAGTTAATATAATTAAGCAACTATAATCTGGAAATGTGGAAAACAGTGAAAAACGATTCAAGGGAGAGCAACTGTGATATACTAAATAAAAGTCGTCTCCCTTGTTAGAGCATAATTGTATCTCTCAACGTAACAAGAACATTGAATCTTTTTTTTTTAACTATTCCACACTATAAACTATATACTATATTCATTCAATAATCACTAAAGAAATATGGTTTGCATAATTGTTTATTTCTATGTGTTATACCAAATTCACCAGTATGGCATCAATTTAAGTTCATAATATTTTAATTGCCAAAATTGGCCATACAGTGCTAAAAGTTTGGTATTCTGACTATTATAAGTGCATGTTCTTATACAATATCACATTGTTTTTTTTCACACTGAGGCCATATGTGTTAATATATTAATTTTTATTTATTGACTTGTTGTTGCTTGTTAAGGTGTCTTATTTTGAATTATAGCTGTTAATTGATTGTGACTATTTCCAGTGTTAAATGATTGCTTTTAGGTTCTTGTTTACAAGTTTTGTAAAAGCTGTTTTCATGTTGACCGCTCCACATTAAATGTCGTTGACGCGCATTCACTGCGGCCAGGTTCCGTAAAACTTCCAACAAATCTGATGTCTTATGATTGGATTCCATACACACGTGGTTGTTTATACTCAGCTTGCTTTGCATTAAACATGTCTGCTTTGTTGTTGAACAATTATACACAGCTTTTTATTGGACAAAATTGTGTAATATTTCAAATTTTTGCTTTCTCTTTTTTATTTCCAACAAAAATATATTTATTTTTTTTTATGTACATTTAGCTATAATAAAATTGTTTCTATAATATATAAACAATCTATTATAAGCATTAAACTATATTGGTAAAAGTAGATTTAAGGTTCAAAATCATGTCTTAATTTGTTCGATTATCCCAAATTAACATTTTGCAAAAGCAAAACTTGTTGAATAAGAAAAACTTTATGCAACGTACCACCAGGTCTTTTAACCATTGATTGTGTATCACTAATGATCAGGACTTACTAGTAATCAGGGATTAATATTTGCCTATGCACGGTTATAATGTTTGTGTTTTTGAATTGAATCATTTCTGTAGTTTGGTGAACATTAATTGTTGTTGTTTTTTAAAAACAGCACATGTCAAATTATATAGTATCATTGTAGTTTTGGTATGTTTAGGGATATAATCATGTTAATGTATGTGATTTGCTGATCCATCTCTTGTTGTTTCACTCCATTTAATGTATATAGCCATGCTTAGAGCAGGAATATTGTTGTACTGTGAAAAATGTTGTTATAGCAAATAAAAAATGTATGTTAATTGTTTCCTCACTTCTATATAAATGTCCCTTTTGACGATGGCATATTGTGATTAGGTCTGTCTCTCCGATTTTTCGTTTGTCCCCGACATACTTTGGTTAGACTCGGATACCTTTAAGAACTTTAATAACGATTCTGACAGATCTTCACTTGGGATTGTTCTTCATGCAGATAATATGTATGTCGCTCCAAAGACTTGTAATGTTGTTCCCACAACTAATAATGTAGTGGGAACGAGATAACTTTGTAATGAGAATGAAAAAGCTTACCCGTGGGAATGAGAAAGTAAGAATGACGTTCTTAATCATGGGAACAAGTCACTAATTCATGGGAATGACAAACTTAAAAACGTACACGTTAATCTGTGCACATGTACATTTCACGCCATGATTGGTATTTTCAGTAGACGAAGCCCACTCCTATCGAGAGTAGGTTAAGTTTGTCAGGCAGAACGTTTGATAAAGTATGTGATTTTTAGTTTGTACTTGATTCAATGTGGCACTTTGGGATTATTTAAGACAAATGTTGACCACTATCTGACATCAGGCTAAATGAATGGGAGAAACATGTGTTCGTTCTGAAAATTTGTTTTCGTTCTTAAAGCTAACATCTAGTACACATTTATATGAAATTTTATTTTTCGTATCAAACATATTTACATGTCATATCTTCCAAGTCAGGGGATTATAGTGATTCGGTCTTGTCTGTCATTCTGTTGAAATGTAAAGTATAATTGCTGAAGTGATGAAATGGCACACATATGTATTCAACAGAATACAAACTTATATCAAACATGTATTTATTATGTTGTTTTAATAAGTTAAATTATATTTTAGTCCAAGGTCGTTAAATGGTTAAACAATACGAATCACTGTATTTACGTTGGTCAAAAAGAGATGTACATTATACACCATAAGAATTTCTTAATCTCTAAACAATCGAAAACAATGTTTTGTGAAAAGAATGCTGACCATTTGATAGCAAAATATTGGAAAATCGCGTGACCAGTAACTGTAAGTATATGGCTACAAAGTACAAACCGGCATAAATGTTTCGTAACAGGCTAGAGCGAACATGAGAGACGTAGTCGCATCTGTTTTAAAATAATTTGCTAGAAAAAGTTAGTGAGGCGTGATCGATGACATGGAGACCTTCTGAGCACGACTACAAACGTACTCTTAAATGCGTAGTCACGTGAACAATATTACTGTTGTTGTTGCACTACTTCTTATCTAACAAGCAACCAAAATATTATAACAAAATTACACTAAAGAACACTAAAATGCATGCATTTGTATATTACCATACTTTTTTTTTCACTTGAAAGACGCATAATTGTCGCATGAAATGTGTGATATCATTGTCAAACCACACATTAGTGTCAGTAGATAAAATTATACTACGGGAGCGCACATCATGTGTCCTCACATGCCTTATTATGAGTATATTTCTTCACTATCAAAATATAAATCGTATGTTAATATTTGATTTAAACGCAGTTTTCTTTGACACATTTAAACCACACTTGAATAGCCGCGTCATGCAAAAATGGGTCTTATGCGTTTCGTTCAGGGTATCTTAACTCTTTCAGTGCGGGAACCGAATTTTGAAGGCCTTTGCAAACAGTTTGGATCGAGATGAGACGCCACAGAACGTGGCGTCTCATCTGGATCCAAACTGTTTGCTATTCTGATAGTATTCTTTGGAAAAAAATCAAAGAAAAGGCTAATTTTAGAAATTCAGCAGACGTCATTTTAGCAGACGACAAATTTCCCAGCATGCAAAGGGTTAAACCCAACATGTGCGTTTTTCGCAGTCTGGTCAGAGGCGATGCTATTGGCTATAAATTCACTCAATGGGCTATATATAGGATTGGCGCATACGAAATAAAGATCCATTTTTGCATCACGAGGGTCATTAAAAATCTCATTGCGAATTGTAAATGGCACATTTAAGCACAATGCTTTTCGATACAAAATTGAATTCAAAATAGCAAACTTAATAAATAATGGCGGCCTATCCAGGCGTTCAGGAACAATTTCCACACGTGCTGACCAAGTACGGCAAATATTGTGGTTGGATAATTAAACGATTTTTCTCTTATCGTGACACTTTACTATTTCGGTAATGTATGCTTTCTCATCTTGAAAGCAAAACTGTGTTTATCGATAGTCAATTATATATTCACCGGACGATTTAGTGAACGAGTACTGACACTGAAATTCTTGGAGATAGATGTTAACGCGTAACTGGGCCACAATTTGTGTCGTTTGAACATACAGAAGTCCGGAATTCCTTACACTGAACAGGGATACATCCTTTGCGCTGAGCACAGACATAGTAATGTAGCAAAAGTTCAGGGGTTTTATCTCGAATCAGCTTATGAAATATTCGAAAATATATATGCGTGTCTGCTGGCGTTATGTAAAAGTCATTTAATGTGAAAAGCTGGGTAAACAGCTGTGCCGAAAAAGCGCATTCGTGCTCTATACCTATGTTAAGGTCAGAGTTGTTGACACCGTGTGAACTGCTAGGGTACGAGTAATGCATAAACAACAAAGTACGGGCAAAAAGGGCTGTCTTTATGACTACCTAATTCGTGAGTAAAAAGTATTGCTCGCATATTTATTTTCATCAATTATCTTATTGTATGTTTTGAATGTGTATATTGTGT
The DNA here is from genome assembly GCF_020536995.1 of Dreissena polymorpha. Classification (NCBI taxonomy): domain Eukaryota; kingdom Metazoa; phylum Mollusca; class Bivalvia; order Myida; family Dreissenidae; genus Dreissena; species Dreissena polymorpha. Next base: position 35,742,296 of record NC_068355.1, on the reverse strand, counting down.
CAAAAATTAAAAGTTGTGTGCAGGGAATTTTCCTCATGAAATCATATTCTTAGTGAGATAGGTATTCGATATTCCCAAAGATTATTAGTCCCAAAGATGTTTTGATAGAACTAGTTAAATTTGCCTTAAATTTACCTACAATTTATACGAACACGTATATGTTTGTAGGAGCCAGGCTGTGTATTAGTGCCGTCCCAATAGTTCCCCCACGACTTGGAAGAGCATTTATTTGGTTGATGCACATAGATCATTTACATTACATTCATCCATGCTATGCATCATTTATTGTTATAGTTGTTATAATGTATTGTGGATTAGACTTAAATAAACTGATAAACTGTTAAACAGTTTGCATGAAAACACAATCGAAGTTTGTATGATGTTGAGATAAAGCGATACGAGTTATTTGTAGATAGAAAACCAACGGTAAATTGAACGCGAAGTGGCCCTGAATTGATTATAGTTGTTTTTCTTTATACTTGCAGCAATGTTACCATTACTTTGGAGTAGAACACAAATCGTTGAAATGATTCAACGTGTACAATTGACTGCTTGCACGTATCACATATTTGTATTCACTTGTGCCGCGTTCGGTGAAACGGGGCTAAGGCATGTCCGAACAGCCTAATAATTAGGGACGACACTTTCCACTTTTATGAAATATTTAGTTTGAGGAAAGTCTCCTTTAAAGAAGATTCCAACTTAGGCGGAAAGTGTCGTTTCTGTTTACCCTATGCGGACTGCTTACGCTAATCTGGAACGACACTTTACGTCACGCATAAAACCTTATGTTTACCATAAGCGAACTGCTTACGCTAATCTGGGACCACACTTTACGTACATGTATAAAACCTTCTGTTTACCATATGCTTACGCTAATCTGGGACGACACTTAACGTACACGTGTAAACCCTTCTGTTTACCATATGCGAACTGTTAACGCTAATCTGGGACGACACTTTACGTACGCGTATAAAACCTTATGTTTATCATATGCGAACTGCTTACGCTTATCTGATATGACACTTTAAGTACATGTGTAAAACCTTCTGTTTACCCTATGCGGACTGCTTAAGCTAATCTGGGACGACACTTTACGTACATGTATACAATCTTCTGTTTACCCTTTGCGGGCTCTTTACGTACATGTATAAAACCTTTTGTTAGACCTATGCGAACTGCTAACGCTAATCTGGTACGACACTTTACGTACATGTGTAACACCTTCTGTTTACCCAATGCGGACTGCTAACACTAATCTGGTACGACACTTTACGTACATGTATACAACTTTCTTTTTATCCTTTGCGGACTGCTAACGCTAATCTGGGACGACACTTAACGTACATGTATACAGCCTTCTGTTTACCCATTGCGGGCTGCTAACGCTAATCTGGGACGACACTTAACGTACATGTCAACAACCTTCTGTTTACCCTTTGTGCGGGCTGCTAACGCTAATCTGGTACGACACTTAACGTACATGTATACAATCCAGTTTTCCCAGAACGAGGCTAAATCTGATCCTAAACGTCTACACCGCCATTGATACGGGAAGCGACTCTGCAAATAAAAAACGATCACAACGTAGTGGTCAGCAGCTAAATTTTGCACAAATACAATCAGTTGGAAATGACAAATGAATCCCTGTGAAATCCATTTGGACAATAGAAATCGGATCCCCGGGAATATTGCTGAAGTCTCTGGTCCGTTTAGACCCTGACGAATACCGCTACGTCCTGATAGTCAACACCTCCGTCGCACTCTAGGCTAATGTTTCAGTCTTTAACTTTAAAACCGATTACATCTCTGATTAGATTATGCATTGTCAAAAGTATTTATACGTCACGTAAAAATCATATCATTTATAGCGTATTTTATGTCATAATTAACCCCGCTGTTTTGTGGCAATAGCGCACGAGTTATGCTGTTGCTGCATTGTTTTTTATTGAGCTCTGTGAAAACTGTGATTCATGAATGTTCATAAAATGCCATCCCATTTAAGCGTGGCTAATAAGGGACGACACTTTCCGTCTAAACTGTATTATCGCTAAGAAGAGACTTCATTTAAACGAAAATTACAATAAAAGCGGAAAGTGTCTTCTCTGATAAGCGTGTGCGGATTGCACATGCTAATATTGGACGACAATGTATGCACATACATTAAGCCCCATTTTCCAAGAGCGCGGCTGCTTGTTGTTAGTTATGAGCGTTAGCTCACACTAATGTGGAGAGGCAGTTTTGCCAGCCAGTTTGATTTTAACTACGCTAGGAACGATAACTGCAAGTCAGTCTGTTGTTTGCTAAGCTATGAACGATAACCTCTGCATGTCTTAACTACCTGCAGACGACGAATGCTAGAAGCGTCTGCTCTACTACTGCAGTGTGTATTTAATCAATAGTGTTTAACAGCTTGTAAGACGACATTGGCCAGTCTAGTGTTTATCATTGAAATCTGTACATATTAGCTGCGTTCAGGGAAAACGGGACATAATGCATGTCAAAATAATAATATTAGCCTGTGCACACTGATTAGCCTGTGCAATGCGCACAAGCTAATCAAAGACGATTCTTTATGATTTTATGGTGTTTTTCGTTTAAAGACAGTCTCTGGTACTGGAATGGAAATTAATGTAAATGCATTAAGTCCTGTTTTCCCAAAATGATGCTTAAATTACCTTTTTATTAATGATTAGAAAAAAAACACATCTCGACCTGTGCTTTAAGACACACTCTTTATAAATGTGAATGGGTTGTGTTCATTTCAAACTTGCGATATAAAAAGCTATAACACAATTTTGAAAACTGAGTTGCGTCTAAGATTATACAACAGCGAACAAATTCAGTGCCTTCATCGCTTTGGTTTTAAATAATGTAGTCGGCTTCTCTGCTGCGTTTTTGCGACGAAAGGAAACTGTTTGTCTATCACTCGGAATGCGAATCTTAGCCGGCCGATACATTCCCGCTTCTTGTGGTGTTCCGAAAAGAATAGTGAAGCGCCGGATTATTCAATTATCTGTCAATGACAAATGTCTTATCAAAATTAACAGGTAACGAACTAGTTGTGATATTACTAAAACGTTTATCTTGTTTATTAATATCCATGACATTTATTGATAGCGCAAGCATATATCAGAACTTTTCTTTGAGGCATTTTTTTTCGGAAATGTATATATGCTTAAGATGGAAAACATTATTACTAGAACGCTAGAAAATGAATTTGATACTTTACAATGTTTCATAATATATTACATATTTACGATTTGTTAACAATCGTTTAACGTAATGAGAATGCTTGTTTGATTCATTTCTAAAAAGTCAAAGCTCCTTTAAAATGTTTTGTGTCCGTTATTTTAACGCTTTGAAGAGTTATGTACATGACTTGAAACTGAATTTGTTATTCGTCAGTGTTTGTAATAATTTAAATCTGATGATTTTAAATATAAGCATTTTCCCATGTGTCAATCTCATAAACTCAAACGGTAATGTTAATCCGAATGTCAAATCATAATTGTTACTTTGCGATTCAATGTGTTAATGTTGCTTTAAGTAATATTAATGAGCCGTTCACAAATGTTCTAAAGCTTAAAACTCAGTGCAACATTTCTGGTAGATGAGAGAATGTAAATCGTCTAGCTGCTGTAGAATTGCATGCCATAACGCACACCTGCATTATATAATCTTGCATACTATATGTTATTATTCAAAGTTTCTTGATAGTCATATTTGTTCATCTAGATTCCCTGTATCGGTCATATATCTTGTGAATGCAGAATGCCGGATTGCTTATTAATTTTGAAACCTGAAATGGAATATATCAAAGTAATAAAGTAATAAAATATGTTGTATGGCTTTAAATCTATGAGACGTAGGTTCTCAATATAATGCAACATCCATTAGATATATATGAGAAATGAAACTCCAGTATCATAATGAGTATATAGTTGTGCGATATTCATTTATTTAATGCAAATGACATATTCATATGATCCTCACTATTGCAAAAAGGGGATTACAGGCTAATCAGGGACGACACTCTCCTTTAATATGGAATTGTTCGATATAAAGGAAGTCTCTTCTAAACCAAAATCAAGACTCAGTGGTAAGTTCCGTCCTACTGTGTGGGCGGCTAATATGGACATCACTTTACACAAGTGCATTAAGCCCCGTTATTACAAACGGGTTGCTTATTTACAAGTAGAGGAAATGCATACAATACATTAAACATAAACGAATGAATACAGCGGATGTGACTGCGTTTGAAAAATCACTACATACATTTGTGGTTTAAAACGATTGAGGAATTCACCCCATACTTTGCCCAGAATTATCACAAAACGCAAACGCGTAAACAAAAATCAACCTGATTATATATCAATTAGTTTTATTCCGCATGAAATGTTGTAAGTTCGGTCTGGACATGTCTCAGTAGATTAAATTGGAACTTAAAATATGCTATGCCCATGAAGTGTAGATATGCAAAACACACACATCTTTACTGATATGGCTGGAAAGTGAGCGTCATTTTAAAAAATTAAACAAACGAAATAAAGGGTATAAACGGCGGAAAAAACATGTCTCTGCATGGACGTCGCCATTTTGATTATAACGTGATATAACGCATCCGCTTCACATTTCATGACAGTCAAGTAAATTGAAAACGACAATCATACATTAACTGTGCAATGATTCATTTATATCAAATTAATGTATTAATTATATTCATGTCCTTTAAATAAATAAAAAACATCAAAAGCGTCGACTAAAGTTTAAAATAATGTGTGCTTTTGTTGAAGATTTTCCTGATTAATTAATCATTAAACGCCTGCACAAATTGAGTTGTTAAGTAATTAAAAAATACGTATAATATATAAACACAATGTGAATGATTCATTTTGCAATGTAAGTCGCTTATTTATTGTATAATAAAAAAGCTGCCTTCGGATAAAGAATACGCGGTAGTCCTCAGCGTCGACTCTTTGTTCACTTCCGATGACTGGATGCAGACGATTCGGGTCACCAAAACATACGATAAAGTATTGTAGCGCTACATCACCAAAAAAGCTGTCTTATAAATACAGCTAAAAGGGCTTTATAACTAAGCGCTTAACTAAATGGCTATTATTTAACTTTCATTTATAAGAGTCATTATGTAAATGCCTTTTCATAAAACTACGTCCGTACACGCGTTACTACTATCACGCATATCTATATTGTTTAAAGAGACTGGATACATAGGCGAACCCTACCCGGCGAACGACATCGCGATACTGCGACTGGAATATCCGGCCTTCCTCTCCAACTACAATCGCCCGGTGTGCCTTTTCATCGCCGCTACTTCCGGTTAGCGGCGTTGCGCATGTGACGTCAATGTCGACCGTTTATGATGCTTACGTTGATGCCGAATGTAACGTTACTGGGACGGAGCGACCGAAGACATCCTTGATGGTGAGATCGTAAAATGTTTTTTTTAAGGATGGCGTAACGTAATTATCGTTGAGGAAAAACCACACGTTTTGAACAACAGCGTTATTATCGCCAAAATAGAACTCTTTATGATGCTTATTATCATTATAATCATCAGCAGCACTATGAATACCATGATTATAATAATCATCGTCATCGTCATCATCATCATCATCATCATCATCATCATCATCATCATCATCATCATCATCATCATCATCATCATCATCATCATCATCATCATCAACATCATCACCACCATCATCATAACGTTCTCAGTTTGAAACGGATACACTTGTTTGAAATATGCGCGTTATTTTCTTCTGCGAAACGGCTTGATAACTGTTCACGTTTGGGTGATTCACAATACATGTACTATGCCATTTGGAATTAACTAATTTAAGACCTTCAAACTTAACAGCTGAAACCATAAATGATGTATATATAAAGGGGCGACAGGTCAAGTACACTTGCCCTATTTACAGTTCCATTAAAGTAACACTTACTTGTATGATTATGATGAATGTATGTGAGCCTCGCCCTGTGAACACGAGGATTAATGTATTTGCGTACACTGTCCGCACAGGCTAATCAGGGCAGACACTTTCCACTTTAATGGAATTTATTTTTAAATAATTATCTTCTCAACGAAAATCCAGTCTAGATGGATTAATATGCGGACTGCCCAGGCTAATCTGGGACGACACTTTTCATTTATCCCTGTTTTCCCAGAGCGAGGCTCATTTTTATTAGGGCAACTCCATCAATCTACATTAATGTACATTTAGGAGTGTTAAGAAACTGTTCGCATGTGACATAAGAGGCGCGCCGGCGGTGTTTACCATTCTATCTTGTAAAACTTTATTCTATAACTTCATTCTAAAATTATTTTCCAATTTCCTCGAAACCGTGTTAAAATTGTGCGAGATATTAAAATAACACAAATATTTTTCAGACCCGTTTTCGTCCATGGCGCCTGCGTGGCAACTTCAACTGAAACGCGTGCATCTCGTGCTAACCAAAATCTGCCGAACCACGTGGCTTCAAGAGAACGGCTACTACAACTTCCGCAGTGAAGTCATCTGCATCGCCAGTGAGGGACCGGGAGCGTCCACGTGCTTCGAAAGTACGACTGAGAACTGGGGCTAGTGGTTTATCAATCCCTTAAGGCTTTTCCGTGTAAGGTCTGTAAGTGAAACTGCGGCCAGAAATAGCTTCAAATGTAAAAAGGGGCTAGTGTTTATTTGACGCATAATGCGAAGCTTTTTCGTGTAAGCTTCGCAAGTGAAAATTTGGGAAAGTATTTGATTCATGATTGAGACTGCCGATCTCGTACATTACAATTTGTTTAACATGGTTATAACAACGTTCGATATCCTGGCGCGTTTTAAATGCGGTTGTTAGGTGTGTGTGTGGGGGGGGATATTCGTCATTATTAGTGAGACTGCTCATTTCCAACTTACAATTTCTATAACATGAATATAAAACCGTTCTACAGTGTAACGACATCCTGGTGTGATGACACACTCTCGTAAAGAATCAGATCAGAATGGACCACATTTTAAGTTTATCAAAAATAAGATCATGAAAAACTAATTGTATGCATGCGGACCAATGAAAACAGGCTATTTAATAATTATCAGAATCTGAACGCAAATGTCACCAAACATTGCACAATAAGATTGTGATTTCGACATAGTAGCTCGGTTGTAGGCTATGGGTTTGTTATTTTTGCGGAATAAATATTATTGTTGTTACTATCTTTGTTGTTTAAATGAATACATGGTAAACCAAACTGTCTGACCTATACGGGGTGATTCTGGCGGTCCGCGGTTGTGTCAGCTGGGGACTGGAAAATGGGAGCTACAGAAATAATCCGTTCCGCGTTTCGGAAACTGCCTGCACGATGTTGTCCCTTGCGTCACTGCTTCCGTGCAAGCTTATTACGGCTGGATAGCCGACGTCACCGGTGATCTCAAGATTATCGCCTAACTAGTTTATTAGCCGTCATTTAACGAATAAAAAGCAAAGTGATTTAGATACGCGGACTATAATGACAATTTTTCCATTAGCTGAGGATGTTTGTTGATTGTTTTACTTTACAGATGTGGTTTAAAACGTGTCAACTGATGCAACATACACTGAAAAATTACATTTTAACATACGTAATCCTGGACCCTTTTCCTATTTACCAGCATGTTTAAAAATTCGAATGAATGTACCATGTATTAGTATAATGAAGGAAAGAATATTTACTTGGTACAAGTATGCTTCATGTTCTTGCTTCATATTCAACAAATGAAACCAAGCTTGGATAAAATATACTTTATACTTGTATTAAATTAGTCTATTATATTCAGATCCGCTTATCCGGGATGACACTTTCCCCTAATACATGGTCTTCGTTAAAAAAGACTTCCTTCGGACGAAAAGAACATTAAAAACGGAAAGTGTTGCTTCTGACGACACTTTACGAACATACATTATACCCCGTGTTCCCAGACCACTATACGAACATGCATCAAACCCCCTTGTTTCCAGAACACTATACGAACATGCATCAAACCCCGTGTTACCAGAACACTTTACGAACTTGCAGAAAACCCCGTGTTCCAAGAACACTTAACGAGCATGCCTTAAATCCCGTGTTCCCAGACCACTTTACGAACATGCAGTAAACCCCGAGTTTTCCGAACACTTAACGAACATGCGTTAAACTCCATGTTGCCATAACACTTTACGAACATGCATAATACCCCGTGTTCACAGAACACTTTACGAACTTGCATTAAACCCCGTGTTCCCAGACCACTCTACAAACATGCAGTAAACCCCGTGTTACCAGACCACTTTACGAACATGCATTAAATCCTGTGTTCAGAACACTTTACGAACAAGTATTAAACCCCGTGTTCCCAGAACACTTTACGAATATGCATTAAACCCCGTGTTTCCAGAACACTTTACGAATATGCATTAAATCCTGTGTTCCCAGAACACTTTACGAACATGCATTACACTCCGTGTTCCCAGACCACTCTACGAACATTCAGTAAACCCCGTGTTACCAGACCACTTTACGAACATGCATTAAATCCTGTGTTCCCAGAACACTTAACCAACATGTATTAAACCCCGTGTTCCCAGAACACTTTACGAATATGCATTATATCCTGTCTCCAGAACACTTTACGAACATGTATTAAACTCCGTGTTCCCAGACCACTTAACGAACATGCATTAAATCCTGTGTTCCCAGAACACTTAACGAACATGCAGTAAACCCCGTGTTACCAGACCACTTTACAAACATGCATTAAATCCTGTGTTCCCAGTACACTTTACGAATATGCATTAAATCCTGTGTTCCCAGACCACTTTACGAACATGTATTAAACCCCGTGTTCACAGAACACTTTACGAATATGCATTAAACCCCGTGTTCCCAGAGCGAGGCTTACTTTTACAGAATCAGCATCATCAATAATAGTCGTGATTTCATTTAGATATCAGCATCATCAATAATAGTCGTGATTTCATTTAGATATCAGCATCATCAATAATAGTCGTGATATCATTTAGATATCAGCATCATCAATAATAGTCGGTATTTCATTTAGATATCAGCATCATCAATAATAGTTGTGATATCATTTAGATATCAGCATCATCAATAATAGTCGGGATTTCATTTAGATATCGGGATTAAACTTCTTTTTTTCGCTACAGTATTTTATTAACTAGATGGACAATCAGCGTACATCACTTAAAAGTGTAAACATTGAAGTTTAATATGACATACGACACATGGGAATAATAAACATGACTTCATATAAAATACACATTAAAATGACTGTAAGTGACGTAAAAAGTACTTTTGTATATGAAATGTGCTTTGAAAGGGGAATTTAAATATACACATTTTAATGGGCTGTTTGTTTTTTCTACACTTTTGTTAAATGAGATGTTTCTAAATCGTGCAGAGCGTTAAAGCAAATTAAATAAAAAATCAAATCTTTACGGATATATTTAAACGAGATTTTCACAAACTGAAACTGATCAAATGAGCGTCGCTTTGGGAAAACGGGGTTTAATGCATGTGTGAACAGTGTCGTCCGAAAATTAGCCTGCACAGTTCTCCCAGTCTTATTAGGGGCTACAATTTCGCCTTAACTGGATTTTCGCTAAGAAGAGACTTCCTTTAACCAAACGATATCAAAAAAGCGGACAGTATCCACCCTGATTAGTGCAATTTTCACAGGCTAATCTAGGACGATACTTGTCGAGCGTGCATTAAGCACCGTTTTCCCAGAGCGAGGCTCTGATGTGTACGTTTTTACCTCAGAAGGACAGCATTTGTAAACTTCAATTCAATTTAGCACGACTTTAGGAATATCCTCAGAACACTCGTACATTTCACCAACGAGCTAATACTATAGAATCATTGATATACAAATTTGTGGACTCGTAAATTCATTGAACTGTGACCCCCCACCCATTCAAAACAAACAATAAAACCTAACAAGAACTAATTGTTCGTTGTGTTCTTCAATTTGAGAATCGGTTAACCCACGAAATAAATGAAAATTCATGACACAGTATAATCACGATGTCACTAGAGTAATCACGATGTAGAACGAGAAATCACGATTTCACGCGAGTAATCACGATGTCGCATAAGTAATCACGGTGTCACACGAGTAATCACGATGTCACACGAGTTATCACGATGTCACAGAATAATGACGATTGTACTGAACCTATGCATCCTGCGTATGTGTAGTAAGATAAATACTAAGGCACTCATTTAATAATAGTTCAAACAACAAAATCATAATGAACATTCTACATTAAATAGTAAGTGATCACAAATCATATACAGTATTCTTCTTGAAATATTCCCGAACAAACTAACGCACGCGAAGAACAATGTTGTTAAACGAGCTTATGATAAAAATACAACAGCCCGCGCTAGCAGGCGCCTACACCTATAAATTGTGTCATGTCCGGTGCAACGGCAGCTTAACGCTGCCAATCTTTGTACATCATCTGCATCCTCTTCGTACGTGTAGGAGTCGAAGATCGGCACGCAGTTCCCGTAACTGTCACTTAGGAGGAAATTTCCGCCGCCGGAAAGCCCGATGCAGCACAGCGGTGCGTTTGAGCAGTATTTTGTATCGCGCGCGGAGCAGGAGTCTCGTTAGAAGCCGCAGATCTGCCCAAGCTTGAAGCAGTTTTTGTTATGGAAGTCGCGCTCTGCAACAGCCGGTTCCGATTTTTGGCCTTTTGCTTGTGACCGTTCATTTTTCATGCCGACTCGTTCTGAATTCAGTTCCTCATTCGCCCGACTTCCATTGCGCTGTTGTCTATTTTTCACGACGTCTCGGAGGTTGATCAACTTCTCGAGGGTTTCCACGAGACGTTTATTGGTGTCGCCACTGGCCATAATGTTCTCAATTATTCGATTCGCTGCATTGAGAGTAATCGTATCCGATCCACTGCCGCCGCCGGAAATGGCGCCGGAGAAGGCTCTAGTCATACCGTCGGCCTAAAGGGAACCTCCGTCTCGCAGCGAATTGGAGAAAAAAAATTCCAGGTTCCTTTGCTGATTCTTGTGTTTTTGAATGAAATGGAAAAATGTGTTTGAATATGTGTATGTATGTATTAGTTAAAAAATATTCATTTTAGCTCGATTGCATAAAATGCATAAGGCTTAATTGAAACGCTCTCAACTCCGCTTCCAGGGACTAGAACCAATATTTGGTGTTTATTGGGGAAATCTAAAGAACGATCCCACAGTAGGTCTAGAACCCTTGACCTCCCGGTCGCGGACACATTATTCACTAGAACCCTTGACCTCCCGGTCGCGGACACATTAGTCACTAGAACCCTTGACCTCCCGGTCGCGGACACATTATTCACTTCGCCACTGCGACCTGTATGCATATATTTTTGTTTCGTGTTATAGCTTATTAAATTTCTAGGACAAAATCGCACATTTTATCTTGAATAACTTACCAAGGCAGCTTTACTGTTAATAAATGTTGATAATTAAAGACACGAGGACAATGAATATACTATACCTTGTCAGTGACTTCAGGAAAGATTTCACGCTTTCTCCGGAGTATTTTTTCGCAGACACGTGATCTTAAATGGAATCAATAATTTAACCTCTTTGTGTAACAACTATTCTTAATGCATGTGCGAAATGTCTCATGCAAGATCAGCCTGTGTAGTCCGCACTGTCTCATCAGACACGACACATAACATCATGACTGAATTTTCGTTTAGGAGAGACTTCCTTTAAACGAAAACTACGTAGAAACAAAACGTGTCGTCCCTGATTAACCTGCGCAGAAAACACAAGCTTATTTTCGGCGACCCCCTTACGCAAATGCATTAATCCCCGTTTTCGAAGAATGCAGTTTAATTTCATTACACGCATAGGAGATATCAGGCAAATACTGTTGACTTCAAACCTCTATACAATCTAATAAAATCATCGCATGTAATAATGCATTTTTATTTATTTTTTGTTTAATCTTAAATGTATTTTAGTGTTACAAGTTGCTTTTGAGTTTCAGAACAAAAGTGTTAGTTGTTTATTGTGTGTTTAAAGTTCTTTAACTTGTTATTTAACTATTTGAATGATGTAATACAGATTTGACAATAACTTTGACAAACTGAAAAATAATTTTTTAGTAATAAAACAATTAAATGGTAAAACTCTTCATGGATAAAAAACAACTACAAGCTAACAATTACACTACGCTTCAATGCAAATCTATCAATTAAATTATCCGTCTGTAAGAAGGTCCCTATGTACAGGCAAAACAGTTTTGTGTACTTTCTATATGTTTGATGATGGCATACTGCATAAATCATTTTTTATAATTGACGGAATTTTAATATTGTCTACTAAATTATTTAAAAAATAAATGCCTATGTCAATAAAAATAAAAACTTACTTAATAAGTAAATTAAAAACTTGTTTTCTAATTCACAAAAATAAATCTACATTCTCGACCCATCGGTATATTCGAAAGGTCTGCATACACTGTTTCAACTTGAAATAAATATCTTTTGAAATAACAATAAAACCTTACATCCTAAGAACATTCATGTTATTATCAACACAGAACACGTGCTCATTGGATTTAAAAACATGTTTGTTGCGTCTTGATACTCAAACATTTCTATTCAGTGTGATTAAAAACATATTTTTACTCAACATCTCTTTTGAACATTTTGTTTTTATTGTATGAACTCAATTTAAATCAAAATTCGCCCTAATATATATAACTTTATCGTGAGTGCTTGTTCACGCGCAAAAATAATTATCGTCTTTCTACCAATTTATTCTCATACATACGATGGCGAATGCGTACACGTAGACGTAGACGATTGTCTACACACAAATAAATTCAAATTATAACAATGTTATATTAAGCAATGTAAAATAATAGTACTTATTATTCTAACAACTCATTTAAATTACATTTACACAAAACATGCACGTTACATTTTTGAAAAGATTTAATCATTTCAAATCAACCTAAATGATGATGTTATTTCAGGAATTCAATACGAATATCTCACGTGTACGTTATTTTGAGGAAAGTACTCATCATAAGTGACGTTTTGTTGTGGGCTAAATATTAAATTGCATCTCATATTAGCAGTTATGTATTTATAAGACAGAGTCATTTGGGGTATATTTGAGCCTCGTTCCGAATTTCCTCCTAAATTGGATTTTTGCTCAAAAGAGACTTCATTTAAATAAAAAATTCCATTAAACGGAAGCCTGCTGGTACTAACACAGGACGATACTGGAAGCACGTGCATTGTGTCCAGTTGTCCCAGTTTTGTATGTTTTATTTTTGTGTGTATTAAGAATCGGTTTACATAAAGCATCAGCTCGTAAACACGCTAAACATAAACTTTGAACAAGAAAATGTTAACCGAACAAAATGCCAACAAACCGCATGGGAAATCGGACAATAAATAACGTTTTGGTATAGTTGTGTATTTGAAGCATACATTCTTTAGAGTGCTTACATAATGCCGTTGCATGTAATCGGTATGTTGCGTATTCCGCACGTCCCCAACTATTAGAATTAGAATTGCGCCGTGCTGTGGGTAAACGGGGTTTGATGCATGTGCGTAAAGTTTCGTTCTAGATAATCCCGCACAGGCTAATCACAGACCGACTGCACAGGCTAATCTGGGACGTCGCTTTACGCACTTGAATCAAGACCAGTTTTTCCAGAGCGAGGCAAAATTCAACATACACCGATTTCAAGATGAATAGCAGGTATCACCGAACGTGAGTTTCAACGATGTAAATACACGACAAATGTGGCGTAATAAAACCTACCCAGAAAAAAGAACAGACGGTTCGCAATTTTGCAGTCACCATTTAATTAAACATACCTATACATGTATTATAATATTAAAGATGCCTTTTCACGTTTTGGTAATGTGATAAATACAAAAAAAAATGGTTTCAGATAAGCAAATGTTCGTTGTAGTTATGATATTTGTGAGGAAACGGTAATACTGAACATTTAACAGGCTCTAAAAATCCAATATTTGCATCTTTTGACGATTTACAAACCTGAAAATAATAAAGCGTTGCAACGCGAAACGATTTACTAATTTGGATAGTTCTGCTGTTGTCGTTATATTGTATGACACTACGAGGATTGCTATATGAAGCATAAAATAAATCATTCATTTTATGAGCACGGATGATTGAGTGGTCTAAGCCTTAGACTTTTACTCCTGGTGTCAGGTGGTTCGAGCCCTGTTGAGGGTTACTTTTTTCTTTTTCTTTTTTAAAATTTATTCTTGTTTTTTATTGCAGCTTTTTAGATCCAATGTTTATATTGATCAATATAAAGCATTTAATGATGAACTTTAATACATGCCAAAATCTGTGAAAAGATCCCTTTAAATCTCATTTCAGTTGAGACCGACTCAACTTGCCGTCTCGACTTAAATATTATTTTACTTGTTAAAGATGTAAGCAACGTTCTTCAAAAGAAGGTTAATATATAACCTTTTGCGGGAAATCGTCTACCAATCTAACAATCAAATAAACAGTTTCCAGATGAAAAGGTAACATTCTCTTACTTTCTAATTGATAAAACTACTAGTGGGTTGATTCGGTACACAAATACGCGTTCAATTCACTGACGGCTTCGTTTACGTTTAATTTATGTTTGAGGTTATTTTACACTAAATCTAAAGCCAATCAGGGTTTTTTTTTAGAAAAAGGGGAAGACGCTGGACGCTGGGTAAAAGGGGAAAATCGAGCGCGAAAGAGACATATTTGGGGAAAAAATCAAAACTGTTCATTTCAATGTCTATAACTCACAGACTTCAGGGGTTTTTTTAGAAAAAGAGGCATGTCTCTGACCTTTTTGTTCTTAAACACATGAACAAGTATGATATTTAAGTCAACGTCCTAAATAAAGTTGCAGGTGTAGATCTAGTAATGGGAAATGTTTTCAACTGTGGCCGGGGAACGATGTCAATATTATGATTTCAATTTCATGATGAATGGTTTGACGATCTAGATCTGCTACAGTATTGGAAGGGAAAGGTGCGGCAGCTGCCGATTGTCCACTTTCACTTTCACAATAATCCCACAGTATTAATCGATGTTGATTACATGTACCTCCGAATCCTGCTGGGTTTCAACGGTTTTTGATGATTCATTCTTAAAAAATGCGTCAACGCAATTAATATTTTCCGAGTCCGAACGTTTTATTTTGTTCGTGTATGAACGCCAATTGTGAGACTTTTTTTCTGTTTTAACGTTTATATCTTGGCTTTCACATAACCTGGATGCAAATTCGACTGGTTTCCGGTAATTAATTGACGAAACACCGTTTCTAGCGCAAGACCGGAATCCAGTAAAATAGTCACATGATTAATACGATTAGTTGCCCGGTTTCCATGACGTAATTTAAGAGCTATATATAGAATCACTGGGATTCCCAGATTTGAGCGTTCGTCGGGAGAGAGAGAGCAAGATCGTTGTACATGGTACAAATTGGATAAGTGTCGACTTCCCAAAAGAAAAAGAACATTTCTTTGAGAGTAAAATATTATATTTTGGTGAAAAAATATATTTTTGGAGGGGAAAAGGTATTTTTAGGGGAAAAATTCTGGTAGGGGAAGACGCCGAATATCGGCGTCACTTTCTTAGTAAAAAAAAACCCTGCCAATGCTGCCATAGAGACCCATTTAGTTGCAATAATTCAACTATCAGCTTTAATATGATTATAGGTGCTACCTAATTTACGGGCAAAAGCTTTTTAAGTTTTTTTGATAACCATGTATTTTTAATAAATATAATATGGACATGATTGTGTTCAAAATAATATGATTATAGGTGCTACCTAATTTACGGGCAAAAGGTTTTTTTTTTTTTTTTGATAACCATGTATTTTTAATAAATATATGGACATGATTGTGTTCAAAATATTATAATTGTTGCAATAATTAAGTAATGCATCCAAAAAAATCAATCTCAAAACAAGTTACATGTTCCAAGCTTACAGATCTAGCATCTGATATTTTTTTTGTTTTCTAGCCATAGGAATTTATAGCTGGTTTGGTGTCTGTTGTATAGTGGATGGAGTGTCTGCTAACTGGCTTAGTCACTGGGAGGTCTCTGTATTGATCCCTTAAGTGGGTAATTTATACCAAATTATGCGACTATCGACCGCTAACTCATATTGTGCGTATTTGGTATAAATTATAATAATAATAATGTTTAATAAATACGCACAATATCTAGGAGTTAGCGGTCGATAGTCGCATAATAATAATAATAATAATAATGTTCAATATCAAATATCTCTAAAAGCAACAGACGTATGGTGTCTTCTGTTTGGCTAACACTCAAGGGTCGGTGAAAATTGTACGTCGAAGTACATTACTCCTTCTACCTAGTAGGTCTTGTAGACTTTCGACGTCATGGTACGTCATACAGAAACTAAGTACTGGTCCTATCCAGGAAACAGTTTGTTTCATCAAATGTCTCAATTCAACTTGACAGCTTGCTAAAGCAGTTGCATTTAGCATACAGTACACTGATTTAACATAATCAAATTCATGTGATGTGTCAAATCAATTTTGATTGACAAATTTGACAGGATTTTTTTTTAATCCAACAAGTTTTAGACTGTCAAATAACACACACTATGTATTGAAAGCCATACCTGGAGCTTTCGTCTGTATATCACTGACTTCATCAGAAGAATGATTCCTACTGTTGGGAAACGTTTACACCACTAATTGTCTTCTTTTTTATTATCAATGTATAATTATGTGTAACAGCATAACAACATACTTGTTTTGCAATTAAAATATTTAATAAATACAGGTATCTTGCGCAGGTTTCTAAATTTCTTTCGCAAACTATTGTTGAATAGTTTAAATTTTGTCGCCACTAAAAAACTAGCCATTTTGTAGCAATTCTAAAATCACAGTCTAAACTGCATACACTTAGCTCTATAGTTACAATTTGAATGCAAATATTAGAATGCATCATGTTATATCATCCATATTTTTTTATTTAAACATTCAAATAACACATAACACAGTACATATATAAAAAGGTATGTGGTATTGTGTGGAGATACAAAACACTTCACATCATTTATTTGCACATAAAATAATAGTTAAAAAATAAGTAAAACTAAAACACTGTCATCAACCTACATTTCAAGAATATTTACGTATATGAAATTACAAAGTGGTGTTATTGTATTACCTTTTACAAAATAACATTGCTGGTTTTGTACTAGCCATAAAACATTTATCATGGATTAATAAGTAACAACCAATTTATTAATTACACAATAGAAAGAAAATCATATTAATTGCATTATGCATTTACTAAACAAGCTATTTGCTACTGTTTAGTGTATCTTACTAAAAATGATCACTGGTACTTAGTGCTTTTACATACTTGTGGTTAAGTTTTTGTATTACTAGTTTGACAATTATCAGCAGACATTTGTCGATATACAGACAAAATTTGCATGGGAACTTTCATATTTTTTCAGCATAATTGCCTTCAAATTGTTAATTTAACAACCCTTTGACATTGTTTGCACATCTGATCTTATTATACTATAGCTGATTTTTGTTTATAGATAGACATATATAGACTTTTCAAAGTTCTATAAAAGTTCACACATGTTCCATCCAAGTAAACAAACAGAACCAATAAAGATCACCATAAATAATAACTGTGTGTATAGCTTGGAAATTTTGATAGTTCAGGAATCCCTCCTTTGTTGATTTCTGTAAACCAAAACTGTCAGTTTTGCTGGATAGAATGACTTGTATGATGTCCAGCTCTTCCCTTGGCAGAACAGCTTCTAAAAACGGAAAACCAACAAATATCTTAAAATTTGATCAATAATGCAGACAATTTATAAATGTCTTGTTTTTTGTTGATTTCGAATCTGGAAGATTTTTTTACGTAAGATTGTGGTACGAAAATTCAACGGTATCGGATTTTGTGGTTTTAGGCCTAAACTAATTATAGCGATATGTAACCTTTCGGGATATCGGTAAGTGCGAGCAGACGAGGTGTAAATACGTTAAAAATTAAAGCTAAAAGACTAAAAAGTAAGATTGGAATATCTTTAAATATTGTGAATTAATGTGTTTCTGGTGGATAACAACGACAACTTACCAGAATATTGCTCATGATCACACGTAAAACCTCTTTCTGAGAGCAAATGGAAAATGCGTCACAAATTCTGACAAATAAACAGTAGGGTGTCGTTATTGAAATACACGAGAATACTGGAAGAATAGAGATGCCAACTATAATGTTTAAAACAAATATTTTTTTACAAGCGTTTGTGATTTGTCAGGATAATAATAACAATAAGATATCGAAAAGACCAAAGCAAATAAATTGGACAGAAATCTGAGATTCGGCAATATATTAAAGACGGGTTATGTTCACCTAAATTGTGTTTGGTAAAGACTGTAACTATATGTAGTGAACCAGTCTTCGGCTTATACCCACTGAAGAAGAGCATTCAGGGGAGATCATTGAGTAATGACTTAATTCAGGAACGTTTGCGAAGAAAAACAAATAATCCTGAATATTTAGTGCGATTCGCTACACAATTATGATGTCATTGATATAACTTTTCCTGAGGTATGTATTTACATGTGATTTAGCATATGTCAAAGTGTTTTTGATTTGTTTAAGTTCATAAATAGCATCGCGAAAATATATGTCGCGTGGCAAATTTTTTTGAGACGTATCCATATGTGGTATTCGTATGTAATTTAATGTCTAAATTCCCATATGTATGAACGGTCAACGCCCGCTTCGCGGGCTTTTGCCCGTATTATAATTGTTGCAATAATTAAGAAATGCATCCAAAACAAAACAAAAATCAATCTTAAAACGTGTTACATGTTCCTTGCTTAAAGATCTAGCATCTTATATATTTTTTGTTTTCTAGTCGCAGGAATTTAAAGCTGGTTCGGTGGGTGTGGTATAGTGAATGGGGTGTCTGCTAACTGGTTTAGTCACTAGGAGGTCTCTGTATTGATCCCTTAAGTGGGAGCTTCTTTAGATAACCCTGAAGACATACTATGGCGTGCCATTTGGGTTGAAAGTCAAGAAGACCTACAAGGTAAAAAGAGAAATGTACGTCGAAGTACAATAATTGTATGTCGACATCCAAATATAAAATACACTTCGAAGTACAACATGTATATATTTGTACATCGAAGTACAATTCGTACTTCGACATACATGTTTGTACTTCGTTTTACAAATTTTCTGAACAGCCAATCAAAACACTTGTCTCTTGAGCCGCTTTTCCTTCAGATTTATTCATAATAAATGTTTAAAATCTATTTTTTAATTGAGGACAAAATGAATAAAAATATCAGAATGGCAAAAAAAAACCACATAAAAGTTTCAAGTATTTAATGCATTGAAATAGATTATATACAAATTTGAAGAAGATTCAATTGTTACCTTTTTTAAAATTAAAATTATTCAGCATATTGTGAGTATTTATTGATCATGCGGGGCGGAGTATCACGACCGTCCAGCGCATTACTGTGTAGGAAATTCCCAACAGTAACCAAACAGTTACCAAACGATAACGGGATAAATAATGTATAATAACCTCCGCGGTTGGTCATATTTTGTGATAACCATAATTTTCATAAGTCAGAGGTTAATTCCGCCACACCAGGTCAATAAATACGCACAATATCTATGAGTAAGCGGTCGATAGTCGCTTAATTTGGTATAAATTATAATAATAATAATGTTTAATAAATAAACACAATATCTATGAGTAAGCGGTCGATAGTCGCATAATTTGATATAAATAATAATAATAATAATAATGTTCAATGTCAAATATCTCTAAAAGCAACAGATGTAAGATGTCTTCTGATTGGCTAACCTTCAAGGGTCGGTGAAAATTGTACATCAAAGTACATTTCTCGTTCTACCTAGTAGGTCTTGTAGACTTTTGATGTCATGGTATGTCATATAGACCTGGTCCTACCCAGGAAACAGTTTGTTTCAGCAAATGTCTCAAATCAACTTAACAGCTAGCTAAAGCAGTTTCATTTAGCATTCAGTACACTGATTTAACATAAAAAAAATCATGTGATGTGTCAAATCAATTTTGATTGACAAATTTGAAAGTTTTGTAACAGCATAACAACATACTTGTTTTGCAATTAAAATATTTAATAAATACAGGAGGTATCTTGCAGGTTTCTAATTTTCTTTCACAAACTATTGTTGAATAGTTTAAATTTTGTCGCCACTAAAAAGCTAGCCATTTTGTAGCAATTCTTAAATCACAGTCTAAACTGCATACACTTAGCTCTATAGTTACAATTTGAATGCAAATATTAGGATGCATCATGTTATATCATCCATATTTTTTTATTTAAACATTCAAATATCACATAACACAGTACATACTACATAAAAAGGTATGTGGTATTGTGTGGAGATACAAAACACTTCACATCATTTATTTGCACATAAAATAATAGTTACAAAATAAGTACATGTAATACTAAAACACTGTCATCATCCTACATTTCAAGAATATTTACGTATATGAATTTACAAAGTGATGTTATTTTATTACCTTTTACAAAATTAACAATGCTGGTTTTGTACTAGCCATAAAACATTTATCATGGATTAACAAGTAACAACCAATTTATTAATTACACAATAGAATAGAAATCATATTAAATGCATTATGCATTTACTTAACAAGCTATTTGCTACTGTTTAGAATTACACTATTGTTTAGAATTACACTATCATACTAAAAAAGATCACAACAGGTACTTAGTGCTTTTACATACTTGTGGTAAGTTTTGTATTACTAGTTTGACATTTATTGGCAGTCACTTGTCGATATACGGACTAAATATGGATGGGAATTTCATATTTTTTCAGCATAATTGCCTTCAAATTGTTAATTTAACAACCCTTTGACATTGTTTGTCTGATCTTATTATGCCATAGCTGAATTTTGTTTATAGATAGACATATATAGACTTTTCAAAGTTCTATAAAAGTTCACACATGTCCCATCCAAGTAAACCAAATGAACCAATAAAGATCACCACAGATAATAACTGTGTGTATCGCTTGGAAATTTAGATAGTTCAGGAATCCCTCCTTTGTTGATTTCTGTAAACCAAAACTGTCAGTTTTGATGGATAGAATGGCTTGTGTGATGCCCAGTTCTTGCCTTGGCAGAACAGCTTCTAAAAACGAAAACCAACAAATATCTTAAAATTTGATCAATAATGCAGACAATTTATAAATGTCTTGTTTTTTGTTGATTTCGAATCTGGAAGATTTTTTACATAAGATTGTGGTACGAAAATCCAACGGTATTGGATTTTGTGGTTTTAGGCTTAAACTAATTATAGTGATATGTAACCTTTCGGGATATTGGTAAAGTGCGAGCAGACGAGGTGTAAATACGTTAAAAATTAAAGCTAAACAACTAAAAAGTTAGATCGGAATATCTTTAAATTGTGTGAATAAATGTGTTTCTGGTGGATAACAACGACAACTTACCAGAATATTGCTCATGATCACACGTAAAACTTCTTTCTGAGACATTGTATACACACCGGTCTTACTGACAAAAACGAAGTGACGTCACCATCTATGTATAGAATGCTTTCTGAGAGCGAATGGAAAATGCGTCACATATTCTGACAAATAAACAGTAGGGTGTCGTTATTGAAATACCGCGAGAATACTGGAAGAAAAGAGATGCCAACTATGATGTTTGAAACAAATAATTTTTTAACAAGCGTTTGTGATTTGTCAGGATAATAATAACAATAAGATATCGAAAAGATCAAAGCAAATAAATTCGACAGAAATCTAAGATTCGGCAATATATTTAAGACGGGTTATGTTCACTTAAATTGTGTTTGGTAAAGACTGTAACTATATGTAGTGAACCAGTCTTCGGCTTATACCCACTGAAGAAGAGCATTCAGGGGAGATGATTTAGTAATGACTAAATTCTGGAACGGTTGCGAAGAAAAACAAATAATGCGAGAATATTTAGTGCGATTCGCTACACAATTATGATGTCATTGATATAACTTTTCCTGAGGTATGTATTTACATGTGATTTAGCATATGTCAAAGTGTTTTTGATTTGTTCAAGGTCATAAATAGCATCGCGAAAATATATGTCGCGTGGCAAATTTTTTTGAGACGTATCCATATGTGGTATTCCTATGTAATTTTATGTCTAAATTCCCATATGTATGAACAGTCAACGCCCGCTTCGCGGGCTTTTGCCCGTATTAATATGATAATAGGTGCCACCTAATTTACGGGCAAAAGCTTTTTTGATAACCATGTATATCAAATAAATATATGGACATTATTGTGTTCAAAATATTATAGTTGTTTCAATAATAAAGTAGTGCATCCAAATACAGTCAATCTTGTGCTTGCGACCACTTGAATTAAGCGACTTTTGTCTTATGCGACCACTTTAAATCCCGCCCGAGCGTTTTAACTATATTTTCATATTGTATTAAGCGACTTTTGTCTACCGCGACCAGTGCCCGCTGATTTTAGTGTTTTTTGATGCTCAAGTCTTGAATTAAGGACAAATCAGTGCCAATTGCTTATCTTTTTGTTTTGATTTCACACCAGCCATTTTCCTTTGTCTCGATGACCGGTCCTGACCGGTGTAAATGCTGACTGCATTTCAATTTTTGGTGTCGAATAATACAGTGAGGCATTGCACATCTACAGGTTAATGTTATAAAGAGTTTACTTTCTGGGACGTTAAGTGGCAAATTTTATCGCCGATTTTATTGCAGAAACAATGCGCCTACGCGACAGACATTTTCACAGTGTTCTCAAGAGGTGTAAAAAATAAACTATTAATCGGTAACATGTAGCGAAATCTGGTCATTAAAAAATGTAACTGTGATTATGCTAATTAGCGTGTGTTAGCAAATTTTCCAATCAGGCGTGTTTATTGAGTTTTCAATCAAGGTGTTTTATTTATTTCCCTATGACCCATATTCGAGTCAGATATATATAAGCTTACATGCAGAAATTAAAATTTAAAAACGGAAAGTATTAATGTTAAATGAGAAAATTCGGGTATTGGAAGTGTCGAACAGTAAAGGTGCACGTAAATTTAATCGCGAATGAGTTCGGAATCGGAAAAACCCATTCTCCGTGCAAACCATTTACTTTGTATTTAGAATTAGAGAGAACAAATACAACTTATTTTAAGTAACAAGTTGTTTTATTCATTTTATTTATATTTAGATTCATTTTATTACAAAAGCTGAAATCGCTGTGTCAAAAGGAGATAATCCTATATCTTGATTTAAAATCAAAGGTCCGCATTCATCCCAAATGGTCTTTTTTTTAATTTTAAGACCATTTTATTAAGAGACCACTTTTGGTTACTCCCTTTAGTGGTCTCTAAATACAAGATTGGCTGTAATTCAATCTTCAAACGAGTAACATGTTCCTAGCTTTGAGTCTGAGATCTACCATCTTATAATTTTGTGTGTTGTTTAGCCGCAGGAATTTAAAGCTGGTTCGATGGCTGCGGTAAAGTGGATATGGTGTCTGCTAAGTCACTGGGAGGTCTCTGTATTGATCCCTTAAGTGGGAGCGTTCTTTAGATCACCCTAAAGACACTTATAAGTACTGGTCCTACCCAGGAAACAGTTTGTTTAAAAAAATGTCTCAATTAAACTTAAGCTTGCTAAAGCAGTTGATTTAAGCATACACTGATTTAACATAATCCAAATAATGTGATGTGTCAAATCAATTTTGATTGACAGAAAGTTTTTTATTATCAATGTATAAGTATGTGGAACAGAAAGACAGCATACTTGTTTTGCAATTAAAATAGTGCATTAATACAGGTATCTTGCAGGGCCCTAATTTTCTTTTGCAAAATATTGTCGAAAAGTTTAAATTTTGTCGCCATTAAAAAAACTAGCCATTATTTTCCGTAAAGCCTTTGGCTTTACATGTATCAATAGCATGTCTGTCAGACGCTGCGCATACGGCCCGCAATTATAAAGATCCGGAAAATACACCATGCACTACGCTCCGCACAGTACACATCGAAGAACCCGGATAATCATTGTCTTTTCGGCGCTTGAAGCGAGAGCACGATTTTATCGGTGAGTTTCACATGGCCCGATATTTTTTAAATTATATTGGCTCCACCTAGGACGTAGTCCAGGTATTTGTTGATTTTATTATTACAGAAAGTTTCCGTTTTTACAGTTCTTTGCTGTTATTTATTTGTTAATTGTAACTCTGGTTAAAATTAAAATGAGCCAGTCCGAGAACGAAGTTCTCGAGTACACTGCAAATGTTCTGTTCTCATCTTCGGAAAGCGAAGGTGAGTTTTCGGGGTTCGAGGCAGATAGCGCCGAACCAAAACAGTGCCAACAACGAAAGCTTAAATCGGTTGTTAAGCGAGTACATAAAAGTTCGACACGAACTGACGTAAATAATAATTCTAAAAATGACTCAAAACAGACAAAGGGAAAGCAAAAAGCCACAAAGAAAACAACCCCTAAGTCAACAAGTGTAGGCTTATTTGATTTAGATAATTTGTCTGCCAATGATATTGATGTACTGAGAAAAAAGCTGGGCATTTTTGATATGCCAGTAGAGGAAGTGTATGATGACTTTGAGGGTTTTGACCCCCAGAATGCCCCAAATTTGAGAATAGAGGTTGAAAATGAAAATGAATTTACAGATTCAGATGCAAATGATTCTATAGGTGCACGAAAATATGCCCAAGACTCTAGCAATAACATGACATCTAAGTTGAAAAATAGTCTTTTTGACGATTCTGATCAGGTTGAAGATCGATCAGACTGGAAATTGCCCAAGATTAAAACAAAAGTTAAAGGACCAGCTATTACACAATCTTTGGCTGACTTAATTAGTGTGGCTTGTACATCACAGTGTGACATTGAATCTGTTTCAGAGAAGTATCATGTTCCTGAAAATTGTGAGAAATTAAATCCTCCCACTGTTAACAATGAGATATGGAAAATTTTAGACAAAAGAACACGTACTTATGATCGTCTTTTCCAAGACATACAATCACTACTTTCATCAGGCATTGTCCCAATTCTGAAATTGGTCCAAGTGCTTAAGCAGTCATTGATGACCAATGAAGAGGCTAAAGAGTTAATCTCTGACTCTCTGACATTATTGGGTCAAGCCCAGTTCAATTTGAGTGTCCGTAGGCGATATCTTCTTAAACCTAATCTAGACCAGAAATACAAAAATTTGTGTAGCATAAACATGCCTGTGACAACCCAACTGTTTGGGGACGACATTGCCAAGGAAGTGAAGAATTGCGAGACCAGTCTTAATCTTGGAAAGATGAGACCGCAGCAAGGTTTTCAGCCCAATTTCTTTCCGAGGGGAGGATTCCGTGGAAGGTTTCCACGTAATTTCAATAGAGGTCGTGGCAATGTAAGATACATGCCATATGGACAGGCACCTGCCTTCAATCCTCGAGGATTTAGAGGACCCATGAGAGGAGGACCTAGAGGCGGTAGAGGTTTTAAACCCTCAGCAACTGTATCAGCCCCAAACGAGGGCAATTAGGAGCGGTAGGTAGACTCAAACACTATTATAAGTCCTGGGAATTTTTTACCAGTGATCAATGGATTTTGAATAATATAAAAGGCTATGTCCTGGAATTTGAGTCAAAACCTTTTCAAACAGTTATTCCAAATCAAATCTCTTTTAATGAATCAGAAATTCAGATTATTGATCAAGAGGTGGATGATTTATTGAAAAAAGGAGCTATTGTCCGTTCTGAGTGGGAGCCAGACCAGTTTATTTCAAATATATTTGTGGTCAAAAAACCTAATAGAAAATTTAGACCAATTATAAACCTCAAAAGGTTAAATAATTTTGTTCATTATGAACATTTCAAACAAGAGCATTTTAAGATAGTGCTTAAATTAATTCAAGAAAATGATTTCTTTTGTTCTGTGGATTTACAAGATGCTTATTTTTCGGTTCCTATTCATCCAGATTATCAAAAATATTTGAAATTTACATGGAAAGGAGTTTTATATGCATTTGTTTGCCTGCTGTTTGGGTATAGTGCAGCACCCAGAGTATTTACAAAGTTGTTAAAACCAGTTTATGCATGGTTTAGGTCCCAAAGTATTAGATGTGCTTACTATATTGATGATTCTATTAATATGAGTTTAGACAGACATATATGTTTACAGAATGCTGAAACAATTTGTTCCACATTACAGTCTCTTGGTTATGTGGTAAATCCCACTAAGTCAGTTCTAGTGCCAACACAAAGGATTGTGTTCTTAGGTTTTATAATAGATTCCGTTCAGTTTATGATATTCCTTACAGAGGAGAAAATAGAAAAAATTATTCTTAAAGCTCGAAGACTTTTGTCTAGTAGAAGAGTAATAGTTAGAGACCTGGCATCGTTTATAGGTCTTTTAGTTAATGCTTTTTATGCAGTTCTAGAGGCTCCTTTGCATTATAGACAACTTGAACGTTTAAAATTAGAAGGACTTGGAAATAATAACAGTTTTGATAATGAAATAATGTTAAATGGGAGAGTTATTCAAGACTTGCATTGGTGGATTGGGAATGTTAATTGTAAAAATGGTAAAAGGATTAGACCTAAGAAAGTCAGTTTCATTTGTCAAACTGATGCATCTTTATTAGGTTGGAGTTGTGTTGACAACGAATCTGGTAGATTTGTTAATGCTGAATGGACGAAAAAAGATTCCGAATATCATATTAATTTTTTGGAGCTTAAAGCGATTTTTCTTGGGTTACAGTCATTATATAATAAAACCAATGATTGTCATATAAGAGTTTTTTCTGATAATGTATCTGCAGTGACCTATGTTAATGATATGGGAGGAATGACTTCTCAAAAAATGGATGGTTTAGCAGCAGAAATTTGGCAGTGGTGTTTAAAAAATAATAATTATCTTTCAGCTGCCTATGTGAAAGGATCAGAGAATAATGTTGCTGATTTTTATTCTCGATATTTTAATAAATCATCAGAATGGATGTTGAAACAAGAGATTTTTGAAAGAATTTGTTCAGAGTATTTTATACCTGATATTGATCTCTTTGCATCAAGCCTTAATTGTAAATGTAATAAGTTTGTTTCTTGGGTTCCTGAACCTCAAGCTTATTTCAATGATGCTTTTTCAATTTCATGGTCAGATTTTGAACCATATTTGTTTCCGCCATTTGCCTTAATTGGTAAGGTACTGAACAAACTAGTACAAGATAATGTTAAACGAGCTATATTGATTATTCCATTATGGAGATCTCAATTTTGGTTCCCAAATGTTATTGATTTATTGATATCAATTCCTGTTAGATTACCTCGTCACAAGGATTTGTTGACCGACCCAGAGGATGGAACATCACATCCACTATCCAAAAGTATGGACTTGGTCGCAGTGCAGCTATCAGCCGACATTTGCTTGTGCAAGGAGTTCCTTCAGGAGCAGTCTCAGTTATCCTTAACTCATGGAAATCAGGAACAGAAAAACAGTATAGTTTGTCATGGCGTAAGTGGTGTATTTGGAATCAAGAACGAGGTAAAAATCCCATTAAAACCTCTGAGACGCAGGTAATAGCTTATTTATTTTACCTGTTAAAAAACAATAAGTCTTATTCAGTGCTGAACACACATAAAGCAATGCTTTTGCAGACTTTAAATATTTTAGGCAATAAATGGTGTGAATCTCCAACATTAATTAGTAGGTTTATGAGAGGTGTAGCTATTATGAAACCTGTGGTTCCAAGGTACAAATTTACATGGGACGTGTCTTGTGTTTTGCAACTATTAAAGTCGCTTATGCCTTTGAAACAGTTATCTTTGAAAACATTAACGCTAAAGTTAGTTGGTTTGGTGGCTTTGGCTGCTGCCCCTCGTGCACAAACTATTGTGTCCTTGAATATTGATTGTGTTAAAATTGATTATACTACTTGTGAAGCGGTGTTTTATTTCAAAAATTTGTTGAAAACTACGCCAGTGGGTAAAAAACAAAGTTTTTATTTAAAATTGCAGCACTTTCAGGAAGAAAGTTTATGTGTGTTTCATACCTTAATTCATTATATGAAAAGAACTAAGCATCTTAGACTTTCATCTCAGTTGTTTGTGTCTTATGTTTCTTATAAAGAAGTGTCTACAAGTACTATTGCACGATGGTTGAAGGATGTTTTAGTTATGTCAGGTATTGATGTGGCTATTTTTAAGCCACATTCATTCAGATCAGCAGCAGTTTCTGCTGCAGTTAAAGGAAATTGTTCTATTAATAATATCCTTAAAACGGCAGGGTGGAATACTGATTCCAATTTCTACAAGTTTTATTATAGAGACATTGTTGAAAGGTCTGATGTACCATTTGTTCAGGCAGTTTTTTCGCAGGTTTAATTGTATCATTAAACTTAGTGTTTTTTCATATGTTATATGTTAAAATATACATGTATACATATACAAAGTGAAGGTTTATTTAACCGTATTGTTTTCATTTGTTGACGTTTCAGGTATTTGTATGAACAGTCACAAATGTTTTTCTATTACCTTTGTATTTTGTCATATATGGTTGGGGTATGGAATGCCTATTATCATATTGTATACCTATTGTGTATTATTTTGTTAACATGTTGAAATAATACAATCTAGACAGGAAAGGAACTTAAGAATTGGTTTTATATCTGTGTCCTGCTAGATTTGTTGTCAGTCTTTAAAGATGCTATTGATACATGTAAAGCCAAAGGCTTTACGGAAAATAATGTCCCCTCATCCAAGCGTTTGTGACGGATGAGGGTCATTATTAGAAGTAAAGCCGGAGGCTGAGCATGTATCAACCCACCCCTGTTGTTGTATAAGGGTCATATGGAAGTGTTATTCTTCTTTTTCATCCTCCCAGGTTGACTTTTACTGACAACAAATAACTTTTAAACAATGATTATCCGGGTTCTTCGATGTGTACTGTGCGGAGCGTAGTGCATGGTGTATTTTCCGGATCTTTATAATTGCGGGCCGTATGCGCAGCGTCTGACAGACATGCTATTGATACATGCTCAGCCTCCGGCTTTACTTCTAATAATGACCCTCATCCGTCACAAACGCTTGGATGAGGGGACATTTTGTAGCAATTCATAAATCACAGTCAAAACTGCATATACTAAGTTTGTAGCTGTATAGTTACAATTTGAATGCAAATAAACATAATGTTATATCATCCATATTTTTTAATTTAAACATTCAAATAACACATACAATAAATCATAGATTATCAATAATCATATGAGCTTATTTATTCGTCAGTCATTGTCTTTCTTGGCTTAACCGCTAGCAGAAGCATGTAAATGATGTTAGTATATATATATATTCGGTACATATATAAAAAGGTATGTAGTATTGTGTGGAGATACAAAACACTTTACATCATTTATTTGCACATAAAATAATAGTTACACAATAAGTAATACTAAAACACTGTCATCAACTTACAAGAATATTTACGTTTATGAAATTACAAAGTGATGTTATCTTTTGAAAAACTGTGGAATCAATGAAGTAACATTTTATTACCTTATACAAAATTAACAATACTGGTTTTTAACTAGCGCACAAACATTTATCATGGAACAACAAGTAACAACAAATGTATTAATTACACAATAGAAAGGAAATCATATTAATGTCAGTATGCATTATCTAAACAAGCTATTTTCTACTGTTTAGAATAACACTATCTTACGAAAAATGATCACAACATTTGATGCTTTTTGCTATGGCGGCTCTGGGAGTCCATATGCAGTCATTCATAAAGAGAATCGCAAATCTGCGCACATATTTCGTACGCATCAATAAACAGGCGTTGTTTGTTACAAATTAAGGTAGCGCACCTCTAATGGGCACATATCCAAATATAATCTAAGTAATTATTTTCTTAATCAGCATCATTTCACTGAACTACATGCAAATTTGTAGGTAGGCTTTCCATGCTTTTTAAAAAAATATACCGATTTTTTCAAAACCACCCCCACGCTCGGCTTTTGTCCAGTTTATTTTCACCCCTGGGGTATATAAAAGTTCCATAATTCATTCAAATTTCCAAATATGGGCATGCAGTTGGTGTGTACAGATGCTGTAAAGGTGTTTAAAGTTTAAACAAGATGAAATAAGTATTCTTTTACAGACATTTATTTTTTACAAATTTTTATCTATGGAAGAGCGCCATGAAATGTAAGTGATTTCAGCCAAGTAAAAATTCGGTCGGTTAAAAACAAAGTGTCATAAAATTCAAAATAGTATCATTTTAGTCATGTT
Organism: Dreissena polymorpha; assembly: GCF_020536995.1. Taxonomy (NCBI): domain Eukaryota; kingdom Metazoa; phylum Mollusca; class Bivalvia; order Myida; family Dreissenidae; genus Dreissena; species Dreissena polymorpha. Next base: position 35,711,889 of record NC_068355.1, on the reverse strand, counting down.
TTAAACTTAGTTTTTATAGAAACACTATATACAGCAAAAATACAGAGAAATAGACAGATTTACCGTTTACTTTTTGAAATAAAAATAAAAATGCAACATGCATGGTTTGTATTTACAACAGTAAATCACCCAATTTCGCCATAACGTTGTTTTAATTTTAATAATTGAAGAATGTGCATAAAAATTGCAACATATTTAACCATAAATATAGCTTATGCCATATTAAATCAAATTACGTTAGAAAATAAATAAACACGTCGCAAAAAAGTATACGTCGTCGACAGGATTCGAACCTGCGCGGGAATATCCCAAAAGATTTCTAGTCTATCGCCTTAACCACTAGGCTACGGCACCTAATAGTAGGCTATTCAACCTTCGAAGAAATCGCGGGAAATCATTAGAGGTGCGCTACCTTAAGGAATGCAATGAAAAAAACTTCATAAACAAATTAATTTTACCTGAATTGCGGCCTACGTACATTGTCCTTTGCATGCAACCTAAAAAACACGTCGATGTTTCAACACACTACTTGCTGACATTTTCATTTTTAAATCTTGAACAGTGAAATTTTTAATATTGTGATCGACTTTAGGTGACATCACACTTAGTTCTTGTAACGACCAACGAAGCTCACTATATGTAAATATTCTTGGCTTGAGTTCTACATCACGAAATGAGGCTAATAAAATATTTCACGATATAATGTTTTTAGTTCACATTTTTATTGATAATACAAGCACACTACAAGAGCGCCAGAGCGTTGTACTTTAAGGCGGTGTTCTCATATAAAGTTATTACTACCGCATTTTTAGCAAGCGTGTATTTTAGATCATCTAAGTATTGTTGTTTCCTATTATGATATACTCTTTGGCGAAAATACTTTTGTTTTCAATTTTGACCGTTAAGCATGTAAATGTATAAAGCTTTAATCAAGCCGTCGTTCAGCAGTGGAATAGTTACCTCACTTTAATGCATTCCATTCAAAGCCGCCAGGTATCAAGGTCCGTTTGCGGTAAGTACCAGAAATGGTATGAAAACACTATCACTATTAATGATCTCATTGGTATAAAGCTTTTAATCTGCCTCAACACCTACATGTACCATTATCAACGCCGTATATATATATTTTAAAAGATAATTGTTGTTTGTAATTCCATTGTTTTTTTGTATTGTATATAAAACATGATATACTTTGCATATAAAATAGTATTTTAAAAATATACAAAAAAGAGTATTTATGTTTAATATTTTCCCGATATAAGGTATGGTACATATAATCTAAAAAGACTGTGGTAAGTGTGAGTAAAATATGTTTACAATATTGTCAATATTTTTTATCACATTGTGTATGTCCATAATTAACCGTTTTATATTTTGCATATAACATATTAGTTTTAAAGTACATGAAAGAGTATATCTGTTTAATTTTCCGACATTTGTTATGGTAATAACAATGACAATAGGTTCATTTGTACTTAAAGGCCTCCGGCCCAAAATACAAACATATATGCAGTAATCATAACTAGTGACATTGTTTACAACACAAAGAATAGTGAGACGTGTAAAGATTAAGTAAAACAAAGAAAAACGAAACAAACAAAAGAAACATGCATAACGATATACACATGTGTATACAACATATAAGCGTAAGTCAAATGTATGTGAACAAATATCGCCGGCAGATGTTATCAAATGCTTGAGTAGAACATTAACGAATGGAACAGTTTCGCATGAAATATACACAATGTGCGAGTTTTACTTCAGTTACAGTACAGTACACTCCATGCGTTTTCCCCAAAAAACATGCTCCCTCCGCGTTTTTTTTTCTGCTAGCGTGTGTTCACGCAGCGTTGAGAGAGCAAGGTGAACTCGATAAAACGCTCGGCGTTACGCCGCGTTCGCTAATTCCCGCGGCGTGTATTACTTTAGCCTAGTCGGTAAATGCAGACAATTTCCGTTCTTATCAGTGGCCGCCGCGCAACGCCGCGTTAGCAGCGTGCTACTGGGCATGCCAAAAAATAAAAACATTGTTATAATAAATTGTTTAAATACTGTAGTACATGTATAAAAAAAGATAATTGTATAGAAAATTAATATGTATAAAAATTATGTTTTTTAATTCACAGGTACGTCTACAATATGAATGAATATAAGACATTTGACAAATTAATATTTAAATCATAACACATATAAGACAATAATAAATGTTCCGTAAAATTTCCAAATGAGAATAATAATTAGTAATCCGAAACACACTACGATTTTTAAAGTTAACACGACGTTTACAAATGCTTCCAATATACAGTCATCATGTATATTTCCCGACAAAAGCGCGCGAAAATTATGCTGCAATGTACAAGGTATTCTCCTGCAAAGCGTGTGTGTGTTGATTTTTTTTATACAAACTTTATAGCGCAGAGAACATTGAATTTTGTTGATTTCGGTTAAAAGTTTCTTTGGTATTTTTTAACAAAATTATATCGTGAATAAGTTGATATTTCCTCCAAAATAATTTCAAATCATACACGCCGAATCTTTATCGTTACGGTATTTTAGTAGAGTAATTATTTTAACAGTAATTGTACTGTAAACTAAGACATCTGGGCGGAACTGGATTTTAAGTGTTTGACGTTATGAAAATACGCAAAGCTTGTCTACTGACCTTTTGTGTAGACTGCTGTCTGCGGTGTTTTGACAAAAGGGATTAACATGTGTGAATGTCACTCTGCCGATTTGGTCCATAATTACTGGTAAATATTGTTTTGAATGTCGACGCAACAAGAATACAACTGTGAATATTAAATGCAATTATCAACTCAATAGTTACCACCTTCTTTTAGCAATCAATGGAATAACCTAACTTCAAAGAGAAAATAAATGCATTAGCGAGCAGAGAATTGACTTTGTTCCGACAATTAAAACCATTCCTTTTGCATTCGTTGAACGTGTTTACTTGAGTAAGTTATGCCTTCAGACAGGAAGCGGCTTTTCTTTGATTACGTCAAACTGTCAATTCACACAGATTTGCGAGATTTTTAGGGTCCTTGGTCATTTGTTTACATGTTCAGTATAGAAAATCACCTGCTAACATAAAAACTTTGGATTAAATTATCAAAATAAAAACAATGTTGCAAACTGTGTTTATATTAATTGGTAAGTATTAATTTAAAGACGACGTTTTGTTTGTCGTAAATCAAGGAGTTTTCTATACAACAACTACTTCTACAACCACGTCGGGATCGATCTATCTTGGTTGTTTTTTTTTAATTGTAAATAATATGCTACATGTACATGTATGTACTTGTAATAAATGTAATTTTATTTGAAAATCAGGCAGTCAAAAAAAATTAAATTGATTGTTATCTCGTAAAACGCGGAGTTTCCCCCGCGTTGCCAACGCCAAGGGCCGCCGCGTCGGCTTATCAGTTTTGCCGATCGTTAACCACTGCGTACAAAATCATGCAAACGCCGCGTCTGGCGGGATTTTTTAATCTCCCTCCAGGTCAATCACCGCGGAGTATGGAGGGAAATTGGGGAAAACGCGTGGAGTGTACTGTATGTAAAACAGCATATGTAACGTAATACATGGATTAAAACAGGTCAACCTTTACGACGTACATGTATATTTCAAATGTAAAACATTGTTGTATAATATACTTCAAATGTAACGACAGTTTTGCATGATGAAATGGAACCTAGATCATTGTTATATAACATACTTCAATGGTAAGACAATTTTGCATAATGAAATTGAACTCCATTCTCGGAATCTCAAATATCAGACATAACAGCGGTCAACAACACAAAGTTGACCCATCCATTGCATCTTAACATGTTAATATATTGTAGGCCATATTCATGATAGACATGTGTGTAGTACCTTCTAGATCCATAGGACATCATTTATAGTAAACATAGAGAATCAGATTTTGTATTGGACAGATTCGGCAAGCGTAGACATCGGAATCATTTGAATTATTGATCGCGGGACAGGCCCATAAAAGTATGGCCCGCCGTATTTTTAATTATTGGACTTCAATATAATATTATAATTATAATATATATAATTATAACCATGTTATATGTAACAAACTATAAAGCCAAAAAGGGACTCTCGCCCCTTGCCTCTAGAGCTAGCATTTGCCTCCTGTTACACCGTATGTCTCCCAGACTAACAGCATGGCGTCACAAGAGGAAAATTGCCTATTGTCTCTGCATACAAAAATTAAATCACGATGATAACACATTAAATAACAACTTTTTTACATATATAATATCACTAATTAATTACCTTACAATATGTTCCAATTATTGTTGCAAAACAAACATGTTTATTTAATGCTCGAAATAAAGTAACAACAAGGACAGATTTTTACCCTGTCAATTTTGTTAACATTTTTTTATTCATGTTAATCCTAAGAAACAAACATGCAGATTATAAAGTTAAGTTCAAGTTTTAACACTTCCATGTTTGTTTCTTAGGACTTAAATGAATAACAAATCTTAACAAAATTGAGCGGGTAAAAATGTGTCCTTGTGATATTGTGATATTGATCAATATTTGTCCAAATAAAGCTTATCTTCTAAGGGGAATAACACATCATTTCAAGATAATTTTGTAATGTCTTTTGAGCAGAGACAGGCTTAATCATCACTGGATATTATTGTTGGGGCTATAAGATTTAGACTTGGACATGTATCAAAAGTTGTTAGTCCTGCTGGGCAACTAGCTTTTAATTGGTGAGTTTCTCTTCTAGCAATTTGCTGTTTACAAATTGACGCTAACATAGCAGGTACTAGACAATCTTAAAAGTTACGTTATGCAGAATGGTTAAAAAAACAAGATGGCATGTCAAAGTTGAAACACAAACAGAAGATAATTTATTTCCTTAATGGCCCACAACATGATTGCCAACAATACCATGATCATTCTTTTAAAATAAAATGCAACATTAAGTAAGTTTCCCTATTCAGCTGTATGGTTTGAACCTTAATTTTCACAATTTAAGGGTTTTTAGCGCACATTTTTCCCAATTGGGCTGGTACCGTACTTTTCCCAATTGTGTTTATTCATGCGTTAATAAGGATTTACATAACTTTTCAATGTGGGTGTGATGCTTTGTATAAAATCTGTACGATAAATTTATATCATATAAAATTTAAATTTAAGCTTGTAATTGCTAGGAAATAGCGAATAAAAGTTGATTCTTAAAAAAAGAAAAGAAATGGCTTTGTCTACTGAGTGTTGTTAGTTTCATATGAAATCTGTGCTCTGTTTGGTCAGATAAATTGCAACAAAATATTTTACATGTTCTTATTTTGGCCTCCAATCTCAATTTGCTTTTAAGCTGCAAGAAAAACACCACTGAAATCTATTTTTAAAGAAACTTCAACGAGATTTTATGAAATATTAATACTAAATGGATAAGGGGCATGTGTATATGGGAGCTGACTACATTTAAGAGAGGTTAATTGTTAATTGGAACTGACTGAAAAAATGACACTGTTTTCATGTTTTTCTTAAAGGAGTAGGTTTTTTTTACCTGTTAAGCCGCTTTGCATTTATATTTCTTTTAATTGAATACTCACTTTGACCGTGTTTTTGCTTACCTTGTTTTTTTGGTTTTCAAGATCAAAGAGGTAGGACAAAAGTTATTGTGTATATCATGACCAGACTGAGAGATGCGCAGGCTGGGTGGTGTATAACTATGATGGGCGCATATTGCATAAGACTCCTTTTTGCATGATGCGGGTCTTTTTAAATCTCATTGTGAGTTGGAAATGACATATTTTAGCGCAATGCATTTCAATATAAAATTGAATTAAAAAAACAAATACAGTAAACAGGCAAATAAGAGGAGCCTAATCAGCCTATAAAATATTCCAATGTATTCATGCATGCCTGCTTGCACTATGTAGAGGTCATTAAAGGCGGAAAGCTGGGTAAAACAGCTGACACCTGTGAACTACTAGGGTAACAAGTAATTCATCAGCAACAAATTAAGGGTAAATAGCGCTGTCTTTATGAGTAACTAATTCGTAAGTAAAAACTACTGCTGGCAGATTTATTTTTTGTTTTCTTATTCAATGTATATTTGAATTGGATATGGTGACCAAACAAGTTTTGTAAATGGAAATTCAATCATAAAATTATATTCTTAGTGTGATACATGTAGGTATTTGAAAGTTCAACAGTATTCAGTTTATATGATGGTGATTGCAAATTTTATTTTATGTTAACTGGTTTTGATGATACCATTTTCATCATATTTTAATGCTTTTAGAACGTAAAAAAGAGACATATTGTTGGTATTTTGCAAACACATCTCGACCTGTGTGTTAAGACACACTCTTTATAAATTTGAATTGGTTTTGTGCATGGCAAACTTGCGATATAAAAAGCATAATACCATGATTTTGAAAACTGAGTTGTGTCTAAGATTATGCAATAGCTAACAACTTCCGTGCCTTCAGCGCTTTGATAATCAATGCTTTGACTAGTTCCTATTTATGAATTCCTTTACATGTCATGGATCTGGTAGTCTTGATTTGTATATACTAATAATACAGCAACACTAACAGGTTTTACTCTTTATACCGTACTTAAGGAATTATTATAACAGTAAAAGAACATTTACAGTATGTTATATTTATGTGTTTACAAATTAAAAAGTATTCAACTAAAAGTGACTTTTATTCAGAAGAAATATTTAGCAATAATGCCCCGTCTTTACTTAGTCTCAAGCAAAAAACATTTGTTGTATGAAATGTTATAACTCAAATAATCAAACAAGCTGAATAACAAATCAGTAACACATAATTACATAAACCAGCCCATCGCCTGCAATTCCACCATTTATGGTATCATAAGAAAGCTCACTCGTAATTTTGGTTAACATGTACTAATAAAGTATGAATATTTTGGGAAAATTACAATTTTTATGCCCCCGAAGAGGGCATATAGTGATCGCACTGTCCGTCTGTCTGTCTGTCTGTCTGTCTGTCTGTCCGTCATTCCTTCCGTCATTCCGTCTGTCCGTCCGTCCGTCATTCTTTTGCGTTTAGGTTTTGAAAAATGCTCATAATTTATATGTCGCTTCAGATAGCAACTTGATATTAGGGATGCATGTGTATCTCATGGAGCTGCACATTTTGAGTCGTGAAAGGTGAAGGTCAATGTCATCCTAAAAGGTCATAGGTAAAAAAAACAAATCCAAGGGAAGTAATAAGCTTTTAAGGGAGATAATTATCTGTATCTGCCAAATGATAATTTTGTATACCCCCACAAACAAAGTTTTGGGGGATATATTGGAGTGAACTTGTCGGTCGGTGTTGTATCTAGATGATGTCTAGGTCAAGTTTAAATACGGGTCGTGCCGGGTCAAAAACTGGGTGACGGGGTCACTTAGTGTGTTTTAAACATTGAGCATGGTGCCCGCTCTCTTATTCAAGTAGTTTTCATCCGATCTTCACCACACTTAGTCGGAATTTGTATCTAGATGATGTGTAGGTCAAGTTTGAACATGGGCCATGCCGGGTCAAACACTAGGTCACGGGGTCACTTAGTGCGTTTTAAACATTGAGCATGGTGTCCGCTGTTTTTTGTGAAGACAACATGCGAAATAGTCTGTGTCACTGCGGCATTTGGGGGTATTGGTCACGTCTGTTACAAAGGCTTAAGCTCTAGTTTTTTAAATCAAAGTGGCGCAGTAGGGGGCATTGTGTTTTAGACAAATACATCTCTTGTTTTGTTGTTGTAATAACCAGAACTCTAGAGGAATGTCTGTATGCTGTTTTAGAAAAAAAAAATTCTGCGGTTAACAATTCTTATTTTCATGTAGCACTTTAAAATGTGTTTAAACCTTTGTACTTTACCACCTCAAAACAGTGTATGTATCTGTATTGAAATAATCAGCTCCTTGTTTGTCAATACTCATGTATTATTCCCAGTAAAAGGTGAAGGGATATAGCATTGGCATTGTGCCTCAGTCTGTCAGTCCGTCCGTCTGTCACTAACTTTTCAGGGCTAAATCTCAGAAACTAAATAAGATATCAACATGAAACTTAATGTGTGTATAGATATCAGTGACGTGAAGTGCCATTCACAAGAACCATAGCCCTACACTTTCTCAAATAAGAGTTATTGCCCCTTTTTATGATGAATTTGTTCAGGGCTATATCTAACATACCATACAAGATTCCAACATGAAACTCCATGGGTGTATATATATCAGTAAGGAGAAATGCCTTGTACAAGAACCATAACACTCTTTTTTTAAACAAGAGTTATAACCCTTGTTTTTTTTGTATGATGTAACTTTGCAGGACTATATCTCAGATATGGTACAATATTTTAACATGAAACTTCATGTGTGTTTAGATATAAATGAGAAGTGCTATGCACAAGAACCATAACCCCACACTTTCTCAAATAAGATTTATTGACTTTTGCTGTTTTGGTATTATGTAACTTTTCAGGGCTATATTTTAGATATGATACAATATTTCAACATGAAACTTCAAGGGTGTGTAAAAATCAATAAGGAAAATGGTCTTGCGCGAGAACCATATTAACCTTATGTTATCTCAAATAAGAGTTGTTGCCCTTTGTTGTTTTTGTATGATGTAACTTTTCAGGGCTTTATCTCAAACTACAAGATTTCAACATGAAACTTCATGGGTTTATATATATCAATGACGACGATGCATACAAACAATTACCCTACACTTTATCATTGTGTTTAAGGATAATACTGTTTATCTATTAATTAGCATCCACCCATAAAAAAACTGTGATTTTGCGGGGATATCAATTTAACAAATTTATGTCCTTGATTGGTGTCCATTGTTAGGAGGTCGCATACGATTAAATTGATAACTTTTAACATGAAAAATACACTTAACAATAAATCAGTGAAGTTAATGGTTTATATATCATTATGTAAAGTATGATTATAAACTTAAGAAATTTAGTTGCATAAGATAATGTATCACTTGTGGCCAACTCAATAGCTTTAAAATAATTTTGCAGAACAGAAATGTCCATAGAGTATATTCATTTAACTGAAGTCTATTGGAATGTGAAAGAAATTTGTAAAAGCTGAATAACAGATCTATAATTAACATATTTCTCTTTACTATACTAATGGCCAGGGATCATATTTTCCAGCAACATCAATCGGTCTGGATTTAAATGGGGAAAAAGTGTCCGAAAATTTTTATCCGAAATTATGACAAATTACGTTAAAATATATACCATTGATTTTGCCATTCATGAAAAGGGTATAATAACGTACAAGTTAAATTGCCTTAAGTATTTCTTTTAACGGAACATAGGAGTTTTTTCAATTGGTTTTATCATTAGCTATTTAATTGTTGTTTCGGTAACTGTTTTATCTGACTTTTCATTAATAATCTGTGTAAGTCTATACCGATGTTTTAAATCATTGTCGACTCGATAATAGCTTACACACATGCATTGAATCTAACAAATGTCTGTGCGTAGGTTGGCTACTGGCAATAATAAAACCAAATAGTTGAAAAACAATTTGTGTACATTATAGTTTGTTGTCGAATAAACCACGGCCGATAGTTAAGATGCGTAGGGATTAAATCACGAGTGCGAAACACGAGTGATTAAAAACCACGCATCTTAACTTCCGGTCGTGGGTTATTCAACAACAAACAATAAAGGACACAAATTATTTCGATTCTATCACAATTTTTACTTAAGATTTATACAATGTATATTATTTTTCTTGTGTACTATTTTATGTGAAGTTAATTTATTGCCGGATTATTACGCTGGTGGAAAATGTATCGGCATGTATTGTTTAGTTACAGCGCGTGCTTTCAGTGTATAAGGTCCGCCCACAATTATTGCACAATATCCGATTTTCTTCTTTGTTTATATGAAAGTTTACTGACTGTATCATGCATGAAATGCACAATTTCCACGAGGATAACATCGAGGTTTTAATCTCCGAAGTAAAACTGTCCACGATTTTATCGTGGACGAGCACACATTATGAACAGATTAGTGTGCTAGGTATAAGCCAGTGAATTTATCGATTGATATTGACACTGGGTTATTCACGCTTGACTGATACACAACCGCACGAATCTTCGTTGTTTGGGGTCACACGCTGATACTAGTCGGCTGAGGTGCAATAGACTGGTCCTGACCGGTTTAGAGACTGCAGTAAATGGTTTATCACACCTAATCGAGATAAGAATGTAATTAGGGTATGCTAGCATGTGCACTGCGTAATCGATTTCATGACATGGGAATTTTAGCAAACAGAATCGGACCGACTCTTTGGGATTTTCAATCGGTCTTTCATGACCCGAATCGGTCTAGGACCGACAAAACCGAAAAAAATATGATCCCTGCTAATGGCAGTACACTGACATTGCTTATTTGATCTTTTGAATTGATAACACACTTGAATAATTATAATCAAAATATTATACCTTAAAATGTTCTCTGGTCCAGTTATGACTTGAAGATTATTCAGTACCCATGCTTCAATAGCTCTTACAATGAGATTACCCTACCCAGTGAATACCTGTAAATACCTGTATATTGTAATATAATAATAAGATATAACTGCTCTGCAAATCTCTTTGTGTGAATGTAGTGTGAGGCAATATGAAATAGATCTAAAATCCATTGAAGTGCTTTCATACCATACATGTACCTGCCACTATGATTTTAAAACAGGAGTCATTGGACTCATAACTTGTGAAAAGTCTATTTTACATGTTCAGTCTACATCTACTTTACCCATTGACGGATTTTTATCAAGTTTTGCAACAAGGATTAGGAGTTCTTTGTAACCCATTGTTAATGTAAAAAAAATATGTCTCGCGTATGTCTATTAAATCGAGTTCAAATTCAACCTAATACATTGTTACAACCACAATACCTGTTGCAATCGACATCAATTTGCGTGTATTTTGTTGAGAAATGCTCAAAACATAAACTTGATAACAAATCGTTTGTGGCGGAAGTTGTGAATTGTCGATTTGAGCAAAGCAAAAGAAAAGGTTACACTGCACAAATTGTTTTCACTGTAGTATCTGACGATGTCTTGTGGTAGCAGTTGAAATTGTATTGCGCATAACAGTGTAGTTTGAATTAGGACACATTCTTATTACTGTATTCTCGCTGTGATCGGATAAGTGGCAGAGTCCGTGCTTTTAGATACGGCATTGTATAAACAGTTATTGCGCTGTATACTAATTGAACTGAAAATCCGGAAAAAATCTGGATGAAGTGTCGGGTGTTCTTACATGCTTAGCAAGTCTACCGCCCTGTTATGTGCTCTGCGGTGCATTGACAAAGGGATTAACAAGTGGGAATGTCTTTGATAAGGCAATAGACAATCCCAGAAATCGATACCTCCCGGATTACCCGCCCCTGAATACTCTTGCGCGCCTCCAAAACGGTACTGAAGAAATTTACATGGACCTATGTATAGGTCCCTACGCAAAACAAGGGAGCGAAACGTTTATATTGAATATATTTGAGGATTTAAAGAGTTTCTGTTATCGATCTGACAACCACACAATAGTTCGTGTGTTTTGTTTTAAATATAAATTACGTAATTAGTAGAAATAAGGTTCATCTGCATTCTTTTAAGAGTAATAAAACATAGCATGAACATGGACCTATTTGTGTAGGTCCCTGGCATGAATAAGGTCTTGATTGTCATTTAACATGTTATTTAAAGGTGACGCGTGATATCTTATCTTAATTACGGTATCTACACATGTGCAGACATGTGGTGTCACGGGCAAACCCATAAACCCTTTTAATCCGCACTTGGAACAGTGCCTCCCATTAAGCGGATTCGTTCCCGCCTTTTTCGCTGATGTTTTTTTTCCAAGAGATTTATGTCATTAATAATCCGTATATAAAGAAAAATAAATCACTTGTTTTTTCGTGTTTATATTTTTTAAGCATTAATTGAGACCGTATTACGAAAATTTAATAAACACATACTTTTGGAAATCTAGAGAACACAATTGGAACTATTTTAGTTTATTTAAGGCTCATTATTTTTCATGTTGAACATTTCAATCTTGAATTAAGATGTTATTAAGAAAATTTAATAATATTTCAGGCAATAAACTTTGATTTTACATGAAAAACGTTATTTAAATAATAATATAAGAAAGTTGAAGACAGAAGCTGATATGTCCTTTTCAATAAAAAAAGTATGACATATCCTGACATCTTACACAGTTTGGCAAGCGAATAACTCCGATACTTGTTCATTTAAATCACATAATTCATTTCCGGCTTGATATTTTTGTATAAGCTTGAGAGCGATTTTTAAATAAAAGATTGCTAAAAACCACTTTAGTTTTAGACTAAACTAGATACATAATTTTAATTTTAAAAAAATCTCTACCTCAAATCTTACAGAGTTTCGATATAATAAAGATTTACGGAACAATTTTAGAATCACAAACTTCATTTCGGCTATAGATTTAAAATGACACTTACAAGGGAAATATTAATAGCTAAATGGTAACTGTTTAGACAAACAAAGATATGTATTATTCAATAAAAGAAGTCGTCCTCAGTCTTTAATCTTACAACGTTTCTTAATGAATATCTCCTGAAAGTATAGAAAGTACGACATTTAATAAGAAATAATATAGGCTTAAACAAAGGCAGATATCAATATAATTGTCTACATCGACCTTAAATCTATCTAATTAATATCAAAGATCTATAGAAAAAATTGGTCTGAATGGATGTTTCCAATCTTTATATATTGATAGATCTGTGTTAATATCTCCGGCACTATTTACGCTAAAATCACAACGTTTACTTTAGACTTTAGATATTTCTATGCCTTTATAATTATGCTTGAATTGTTTTGAATCAGGGATGACACTTTCCGCTTTTATGACATTTTTTGTTAAAATGAAGTCCCTTCTTAGCAAAAATCAATTTTTGGTGGAAAGTGTCGTCCCTGATTAGCCTGTGCGAACTTAACAAGCTAATCTGGGACAACACTTTACGCACATGCATTATGCCCAGTTTTTACAGAACATGACACAAATAATAGCCATTGGTGAACTCGGTCGCTTTTGCAGATTTCTGCATACAAAGATATATTTAAACTTAAACAATGTTTTATTTGTCTATGGTAAATTCCCTTATTGTACAAGAAAGTAAGTAAGTTTATTGTAAACATAAGCCAAATTAGAAGAATAGTCTAGCATGTTACGACGACCATGTATACATTTTATGTTACATCTAGAACAACTAGAAGAATAGACGTCTTTGCAAGCACTTTCTTGCAGTTTGGAAGCACCAGGGATTCCGCTAAATGATGCAAATCCCAACATCATTATCAATTTGTCCCTGGTCATTTTGATGAACTCATAGTTAAAATTTACACTTTATTTTATTATGAATTCATTTGTAAATGAATTTGATAAAAAAAATACATGTCACTGTTTATAAGCGTGACACTTCGCATGAAAATTAAGTAATTAGAAAATGCATTGTGGGAATGTTTTGGTTAAAGTTACCGGTGGTTAAATTCCACTATGCGCGGTTAGGTTACTTTGCGGTATATCGTGTTTATACAATCGAGTTACCTTGAAGGTTACTATAACCGCAAACTTACCAAGGTTTGAATGTTACTGAGCGGTAACTTTAACCAGCGTTTATACAATCGGGTGCTGGCTGTAAAATATAAAGCAAATCGAAATCAAGCTAAATAAACTTTTTTTCTTGTATTACTGACTAAACATGTTTGCATAAAATGCCTCAGAGATTGAAATCAGTGTTTTTTTTAACCTTTGGGAGAAAGGTGGCAAGTTCTTCCAGCAGGCTTTTCTGATAATAAGGGAAAGGTGGCAAGTTCTTTCAGCAGGCTTTTCTGATAATAAGGGAAAGGTGGAAAGTTTTTTCATTATATTTTTGTTGATAAGCATGATTATACAGTGAACAATCTTAATTATTTTATAACACTTTCATGCTTAAATTTTACTGGTCATTAGTTATTTATCAATTCTGTGCTAAGAGTGATGTAAATTTAAAAGTTGGTATTTCTTCAGCGATTTATTTGGCCCAATTGGGAAAAGTACCGGTACCAGTCCAATTGGGAAAATTGTGCGCGAAAAACCCTGAAATTGGGAAAATTCACATCGTGAAGTCTTCATACTACTTCAAAATTGATAACTAAATGTTGTCAAGTTGTCAATATTATGTTAACTCGGGTTCAAGACATAGAGCTGCATAGGGAAACTACATTATTTAACGAAATGTGTTTTATTAAAAAAAAAAATTTTTTTAGATACCTCCGATAATTGTTCTTTGCAATACAGGTGTGAAAATAGCATGTGTTTTATGTATGATCTATTGATCTTTTTAGTCATTGACAGCATTGAAAAGTTTTACGATACATGTTTCATTTCATTGTTATTGTAGACAATTATGAATTTTAATAATGTCTGCTAAAATGCAATTAAAAACGTCACGTACAAAGAGAAACTAAATAAGCAATCTATATGATTAGTTCCATCCAAACATAGGGTAATTGTTTACAGCAAGCCACTTTCATTTTCGTGCGATTTTAAGAAAACCCCAGGAAGCATGTTTTTTGCATGACTGAGTATGAGGCACTTAAACATTGCGTTGTATTATATTGCATTCTATCTCATTTAAACTCCCTCGTCCATTGGTTGTTACAATTAAATCTGAACATTGCCCTATCAAACAGCTGTCCCATAATGCACTGTTCTTTTTACTCTTAAAATGGCGTATGTTTGCAGTGTTTTATTTCACAATTTTGGGAAAGGGGCCGGGTCCCTTTGGATTGGGAAATATCGCGTCTTTGTACTCAAATTGGGATATTTATATTTTACACTTACAAATACTTCATATTCATAATTGATAGTAAAAGTGATTTCAATATTATATTGACTAAGGTTCAACTTATATAGCTGGATTTGGAGATGAATAATGACATGTTTAGACTAATTAAACAATAACATATTTTTTGGAAACCTTTAATTGGGATTTTTTAGATCTCATTTGGGAAAAAAAAAATTCAGCTCATCTATTTAAAAAAAAGAGCTATTGTCATCACCCTGGCGTCGGTGTCAGCGTCGGCGCCGGCGTCTGGTGATTAATAAGTTTTGTGTTAAGGTCCACTTTTCTCATACAGTATCAATGCTATTGCATTCAAACTTGGTACACTTACCTACTTTCATGAGGGGACTGGGCAGGCAAAGTTAGATAACTCTGGCGTGCATTTTGACAGAATTATGTGCCCTTTTTATACTTAGCAAATTGAAAATTTAATTAATTTTTGTGTTTAGGTCAACTTTATTCCTAAAGTATCAAAGCTATTGCTTTCATACTTGCAACACTTACTAACTATCATAAGGGGACTCCGTGAAGGCAAAGTTATGTTACTCTGACTGGCATTTTGACAGAATTATGGCCCCTTTATACTTAGACAATTGAAAATTTTGTTTCGTTTTGTGTTTTGGTCCACTTTATAGCTATCATAGCTATTGCTTTCAGACTTGGAACACTCGCTAACTATCATAAGGGGACTCTACAGGACAAGTTGCATAACTCGGATTTTCAATTTGTCAGAATTATGGCCCTTTTTTGACTTAGTTACTTTGAATACTTGGTTAAATTTTGTGTTTACATCCACTTTACTTCTTCAGAATCAATGCTATTGGTTTCAAACTTCAAATACTGTCATACTATCATGAGGGTACTCCCCTGCGAAGATTATTAGAACTGTTCTATAACATTTCTAGAACTGTACTGGAACTAATGACTAGAAGTGTTCTGGAATCATCCTTAAAATGCTCTAGAACGATTTAGAACAGTTGTTGAACGTTAAATGAGAATAATTTCTAGAACAATTTGTTCTGAAACAGTTCTGAAGGTGTGTTCTAGAACAATTCTTGAACTATTGTTCTAGAACTACTCCAGAATTTTTATTGAATAAATTTCCAGAACTGTTATAGAATTGTTCTAGAAATTTTTCTCATTTAACGTTCAACAACTGTTCTAGAACAATTCTTGAACTATCGTTCTAGAACTATTCCAGAATTTTTCTTGAATAAATTTCCAGAACTGTTCTAGAATTGTTCTAGAAATTTTTTCTCATTTAACGTTCAACAACTGTTCCAGAATAATTCTAGAACATTTTCAGTATGATTACAGAACAGTTCTAGCCGGTGTGTTCCAGAACAATTCTAGAAATGTTTAGAACAGTTTCGAAGGGTTGCTTCAAATAAGTCTGGAACAAATGTTCTAAAACAGTTCTGAAAATGTCCGTAAACAGTTCTTCTCAATCTCTTCGGAGGCATCTGATGGGATCAGGCTCTTCTGTGTACAAGCAACTTGTCATGAGGCTCTGTAGGTGTTTGAGCACTTTGCTCTGAAATCATTTAGATAACAAATGTAGTCACATCTTAAACTAAACAAGAAGTCTAAATGATCCAGCTGGACAGTATTACAAATATAGACATAACGTCTTTTTATTTAGTCAATATTGAGTGTACTTATTATCAAAGTATTCAAAGAAATTATTACACATTTGATCACAACATTAGTATTTTCAAATTGAGAATGCTTCAATACAGCAAACCTTGTAAGTAAACTGGTGATGGATAACACAATTTGACATTCAGCACCAACTTAAATATGAACGCAATATATTCAAGACACTGTTGCAGGTTTTTATGATTTGAACGCATTAAATACTGGATTTTATATATTTCTAAGGGATTAAAATAAAAAGTATTAGACAACCAACATACTACTGAGATTTTGCTTTGCAGCATTGTTCGTCAGGTCAATCTCTTCGGAGGCATCTGATGGGATCATGCTCCTCTTTACAGGCAACTTATCACGAGGTCTGTTGGTGTTTGATCACTGAACTCTAAAATCATTTATGAAATGTGTTGAAAACCAAACTTGAGCATTGTGTCATGCGATCATGAATACTTTGTTTTAGTCCATCAAATTTCACATTTGGAAATTCTGGCTAGTCTGAGTAGTTACCCATACAAACAATTAGCTAATGTTATCGAACGTTTGTTCATCAGATTTTTTTTTTCAAAAAAATTCACTCACCCCTGGCTAGTGAGTGAGTGTGAAATTGGATAACTGTGAACAATTTGTTCATGTTTCATTTATAACAGGGAAAAAATCATATATCTATAGGCAGTGTTGACCAACTGATAAAAAAATACTTAAAATAACACTTATTCAATGGAGGAAAATTGAATTTCTTGAGTCTCATTCAAGTGTCCAACTCACATTCATAAATATTAAAGCCTGTAATTTTGGACTGCCTGCCTGTCACTGAACTGTGAACATGCCTTGAAAATAATACCTACCTTGAGTTTTTTTCCTATCTTAAGTTGCCTCGAAAGCATGCTTAGGCGGTCGCTTTGCTTGCTTTAAGAGAAACCTCATCTGTAAATCGACCTCATATTTATAGGAGTACAAGAACGTCTGCCATTTAAAAAAAGCGCGCTTATATGCACCCGACTGTTTTTCGTTAATGCTGCTCCGCTGACATTCTACGTAAATAAAATAATAAACCAGTCAGCTCTATTTTGTGAATTTTGGCCAATGAAATTATCCATTACATTTGGGGTTAGGCTGGGTAGATTTTCAGAGACCCGTA
This sequence comes from Dreissena polymorpha, assembly GCF_020536995.1. Classification (NCBI taxonomy): domain Eukaryota; kingdom Metazoa; phylum Mollusca; class Bivalvia; order Myida; family Dreissenidae; genus Dreissena; species Dreissena polymorpha. The sequence goes on along the minus strand of NC_068355.1, from coordinate 35,694,196 downwards.
TGATGCGGTGCTGAAATAAGCTTTGGAATTTAATTTTCCAACTTAAAATTAATCCCTCCTTACTAAATTCATATCTTCATGTTAAGTAAAATGACACATCGAAAGGAAAACCATCTTCATGTATCGGAAAATGGTAAGTACCAGTGCTTGATATGTGATAAAGAATAATCAACCAGACAGAGAGTTCTTACGATGCTGTCCGGTAATCTTGCGCAGTTAAGGGTCAATTGGTTTAAAAACATGTTCTTTTATAAATTGGCAACATAATATCTAAATTTATTATGAAAATTATAAGTTCAAGTGCTTATTAACACAAAAATATCTGATTAATTCAGTGAAGAATTGTCCGATTTGATTTCAAAACAAACATGACTCACCTCATTTTCAAACTATCACAGTGTCCGGTAATCTTGCGCACTTTGTATAATGACCTCGTTTAGGCAAAATTGTAGACATATGGTGTCCAATTATTGATAAAAAAACATTCCAGAAAAATATTTAAAAAATCAGTTTGCAAAACCATTGAAATTAAATGTGGATTTCTAGTGCAGTTTTTGTTCACTACAAATCAAAAAATATATAATCACTAATAATAGTGGACAATTACAACAATGTAATAAAAAAGTACCGGTATGCGTGAAAAAAAATGCATAACAGGTTTGATACCACGATCATGCTTCCATAGTGTACAGAAAATATCAAAACTAGGCCATTACGCATGCGGAGATCATACCAAATTGGTTTGACAGAATGGCGGGAAATGATGACTATGTCGTCTGATGCAATATATTTTCATGGCAAAAAATACCATAACTGATCGGATATTGTGCAATGGAATGCTTAATTACACGTTGGATTTATGAATTCTTTATTTAAAGTATGAAAACGCTAAAGACTGCAGGGAATTTGTGATTCATTTTGAATTTTTCGTAAGAAGGCCAGTGTTTACGATGTATAGGGATGGCGCAACCGGTGTATAAATGTAATGATCGAATTTAATTTTGCATGGAATACGTAACTTTTAAATCCGTTAATTCTTTAAAATGTGAAATTCCATCTTTCATCACTTAAAAGAAAACCATTCGTCGTCTGCGAGATTCGCAAATGCGAAGTGCGCAAGATTACCGGACGCGCAAGATTACCGGACTTAACTGTACACATCGAAACACGGGTTAAGTAAGTCAACGTGTATTGTGGTTCGAACACTATTCTTAATACAGCTGTTATTACAATTCATAAATGGTCCATTTGCTGAAGGGCGAGTATAAGGCAAATGGACGCATTTTTTTCTGTTTTATAACTGGTTATCATTTTTTTAAACCACATAAACACCAATGCTTATTTTTTTGAAGATTACACTGCAAGTTAGGCAAGTGATTTCAGTATTTAACAATGCTCAATGTTTACATTGAAAGTCTCATTGCACGCAACTTCAGGCTGGGATTATAGACCTGTGATGCTCACTAAAATAACTTCTTGAGGCCCGGGAATAGTTTATTATGAGACTTTAATCTATCGATGACTTCAAGAAGACGAGACTTGGCAAAACATTAAATAATCTAAAAATTTGTGAAATTAACATTAATAACATGCAAGAGTAAAATGGCATTGGTCACCTTTACACCCATGTATTCTGGAATGCCTCACTGAATAAGGTAAATTACTGAAATTTTAAGAAAAGCATATTTCTAAAACATCATTACAGAAGAAAACACTTTGTTTACATAAAACAAAAAAAACAAGTGTTATTTTGTCCAAATTATGTTGCCTTCCAGAAGTAGTTTCACACTTGGTAGTGTGGCTCACACATGAGGTAGAATGGCCGTGGTAACTACTTGGGAGGCAAAACAACTAGGGGAAAGGAAACTACTTGGGAGCAAAACAACCTGATACTGTACAGAATTTAATTTTGTTTGAACATGTTGATTTTTGTAAACCACAATCATTTGCTTGTGAATTAAGTTTCTGTAATTATAAACCTGTAAATGAGTTAAAGAGTTTATATTTGTTTCAAAATATACATTCATATGTCTTTTTTCCAGGTCCACTGAAGCGTGTGAAGAAACTGTATTTTGATGATGAAACACTTCCAGTGCCACATTCTACGCACTATTGGAGACAGACTACACAAATAAACTACACAAATATCTGAATAATGTTATGAAAAAGATGGATGAAATCCACCTATTACAGTTACCAGAAGCTCCTGTAGTTAGTCACCTAATTCCAGTTTAGTTCATTGAGATTCTTGTGATGGTGAATGTTGAGGAACTCTGTGAAGTCCTAGTGTTTTAATTGACACAAGATTACATGCAAATTCAGAAGACACTAAGTATGCAGAATTCCGAACAGATACAGTATTTTTTTTTTTAAATAATGTGTAATTTGGTGACAAATTATAGTCAGTTATATACATGTATATGTATGTGTGTAGCAGAAGATTTTGTAAGGACTTAAAGGAGAAGTACTTTTTGGTATTTCAGGGATAATTTTCTCCAGTTCTCCATAAAAGCTTATGTTTGGATACTCATTAGGAGTGCCTCGTAACATTGTTTCTAGTGAGTACCCACATAATGTTTTAGGATTAGAAATAAGACAAAGTATCCCAGACCTATCAACAAACACTCCTCCTTAACATTAGTCCTCTGTTTGTGTATGATATATATATATATCTCATGATATGACAGCAATATCTTGCAGACACCACAGCAAGCAAAGTTTCAATGTGAAAATTGTTTTGAAATATAATTTGAAAGAAGTCAAATTATCATTGTCTGAACTAGTTTATTTTAAATATGTAGAACAATTGTAGGACAATTGTAGACTTTGGTTCTAGACCTGTTCTATGTGTTCTTATTCCCCATTAGAATGTTTGTAGAACTTACTGGTTCTTAAAAAGTTCTAAATGTGTTCTAGAACTACAGTTTAGAACATTTTTAGAAATTTCTTGAACTTATTTTGTTCTAGAAATGTTCTAAAAATGTTCTTGTGTATTATTGGAACAGTTTCAGAACTAAGCCTTGTTCCACAAATGTCTGGAATTATTCTAGAAAACAGTTCTGGAACAATTCCAGAACATAAGTTCTAGAACGCGAATATGGAACATTCTAGAACTGTTCTTGATGTTCTAGAACAGTTCCAGAACCGTTACAATTTCTAGAACAAATCTTCGCAGGGGCTGTACCTGGCAAGTTGAATTTGATCTTAACCTCTGAATGACCTTTACTCTCAATGTCATATTTTTAAATTATGCTAAAATTGCCATAACTTCTTTATTTATGATCAGATTTGATTGATACTTTGACAAAACAACACTTACCTGACATACCACAATAGACTCCACCCAAACCATCCACCACGTCCCAACCAAGAATCCCCCTCCCCCCAAAAAAGTATTTTTTTTTCAATTTTATTTTTATTTTTTAAAGATCATCCAGTCATTGAAATTGAGATTTAAATCTACAAGCAAGTCGGGCTAGAACTATGGGAATTTGAACAAGCCCGAGTCAGATTTTACTGGCCCAAACATTTTTGTTAAAAATGCAGATAAACATAACATAAAACATCCAAAGAAGCATTCATTTATTCAATCTTTAGAATACAATACAAATCTCTTATTAATTTCATCCTCATCCAAGATAGCTTCCTCGTCATCTGAGCCAGCCTCTTTCGGATCCTGAAATAAAAAGAAATTAATTTCACACACGGATTTCAATCAAATCACAATTATAAATATATTCATAAAGTTTAGGTAAAAAATTAGCAGAAAGTTATCCCATATATCCATGTGAAAGAGAGAGCAAACCTGAACCACCTGAAATATATAAGCAATTAAGTGCCAGGTTATTCTACAAAAAGCCAGTTGACAAATGCGTCAACCACAGTTACCTCAGATTCGCATTCCTCAACGACGTACTTGAATGACAACTGTTCGGCCATTACTCTCTTGTGTCCCGAACGCAACGCAAAACATTTATTTTACATAATAGTAATCCGGGAATCACAAAACCATGCGCTTTATGCGCAGTAATCCAATTATCGGCTGATTGCCCAGCATGTTAAAACATAAGCGGCTGTTGATTTAATGGGCTCAAAACTTTGTTTACAAATATTGAAAATGAAAGTGGAACTCGTTTTCTGTTTAATGAATTGTACAAGCACGTCGGGCTTGTAATATTGGATTTCCTACAAGCCCAAAAAAAAACAACTAGTTTTTTGCTGTCGGACTAGTGCGAATTTCGACGACTGATCATCTAATAAATGACCACACTATACCCCCCTCTCACCCCACAAAAAAATAAACATATTTTTTTAAACATGGTTAAAAAACACAACTTTTTTTTTTAATTATTTTGTTTTCGAAAGACTGCCATCCATCCTACCTTAGAATCCCCCCAAAAAATTAATTGAATTAAAAGCGGTGCTCTTGTTTTCAATTGGAATGGGTCCCCCTACTGGAACCAAATTTGAACGAAAGAAAAACCACTGGTTTGTGTTGATGAAATTCGTTAACACCTTTAGCGTCATTTGTGGTAATAATAATAATAATAATTTATTATGCCCCCCTTCGAAGAAGAGGTGGTATATTGCTTTGCTCATGTCGGTCTGTCGGTCGGTCTGTCAGTCGGTCTGTCAGTCGGTCTGTCGGTCGGTCTGTCCACCAGGTGGTTGTCAGACGATAACTCAAGAACGCTTGGGCCTAGGATCATGAAACTTCATAGGTACATTGATCATGACTCGCAGATGACCCCTATTGATTTTGAGGTCACTAGGTCAAAGGTCAAGGTCACGGTGACCCGAAATAGTAAAATGGTTTTTGAATGATAACTCAAGAACGCATACGCCTAGGATCATGAAACTTCATGGGTAGATTGATCATAACTCGCAGATGACCCCTATTGATTTTGAGGTCACTAGGTCGAAGGTCAAGGTCACGGTGACCCGAAATAGTAAAATGGTTTTCGGATGATAACTCGAGAACGCATACGCCTAGGATCATGAAACTTCATAGGTAGATTGATCATAACTTGCAGATGACCCCTATTGATTTTGAGGTCACAAGGTCAAAGGTCAAGGTCACGGTGACCCGAAATAGTAAAATGATTTTCGGATGATAACTCAAGAACACTTTTGCCTAGGATCATGACACTTCATTTTGTTTGATGTAGTAATTATATAGGATAATTGGATATAACTTCATGAGTTAAAGTTTATGTTGGTTAATATCAAAATGTGAAGAATTGTGTGGAAATGTAATACAATTTCGCAAAGATACAATGGCTAAGGAGTAGTGTGTGCTTTAAAACCTTATTCCTTCAGGGGAACACCCTGTACCTTTTGTATTCCAGATTTTGTCTTAGCTTTATAGGTTGAACTATGATTATCACCATTGCCCAATGTGCTCACAGCTCTACTACTCACGTATACATCTTCTGTGTAGTTTTATATAAAGTATGTGATACATGTCATTTCCAAACTAGCATCAAAAAATGTTACTAGAGTTTTATGCAAACATGTTTGATCCTTTTCAATATTACCAGGTAATAGGGCTATCACGATTCACCGGTATATCGGTATATCGCGGTGCATGTCGTGAAAAAAATCGCACCGCGGTACTGCGTTGCCGCACCGTTTTTTTTAAATATTATTATATTAGCACAGATATAAATACATTACATAATTATTTTGATATAGATATCGTTTTGTAAAATGTAGAAGCGATTCAAAAGGGCTAAATAAATAATCCGTTAATCTCCAGGTCAAGCAAGCGCTTCCACTGGTAGATGTTTAACTTTCACGTTTAAAATACGGCGATGTATGGGTCCGTACCTTTTTTGGAATTTGGGACAGATTTCTTTTGCAAATAAGTTCATAATTATCCAAAAGATGTTTACTCTATTTCTTATTTTCTTTTTTTAGTATATCAATCGTTCAAAGCATGGCACTTCCGAATCATGTTATCTTAAGATTATGAGTAAGTCGAGGACGAGTCAGAACGCTACGGATTTTCAATACTGGGCCTGCTGACTCCGCATTTTAAACATGCCCTTGAAGCGTTCGATTTACACAGATTGTAGTCACAGCTATTGTAAACAACATTTTAGAAAAAGACGCGAATAAAAATAACAATGACTACTTCTATCAAGTTTATTACAGTTTCTTTTACAGTTTCTAGTCATACTATGATACCAGTGTTTTCTGATTATTGATTTTAATAAAGTTTGTAAAACTTTTTATCTGCTGTTTTCTTCACAGATACATATTCTGTAAAATATCGCGGTACGTACCGCGATACAGTGTTGCCGTACCACGATATACCGCGGTACGCACATGGCGTATCGTGACAGCCCTATACCGGGTATTGTACTTATTATGCTCCCAGATCAAATGATTGGGGGTACACTAGTTCAACCCCTCTTAAGCAGCCATTCAAGGGAAATGGCCAAATTGGCTGCTTAAGCGGGGTGGCCTCTTAAGAGGGGATTGGATCATAGGGAGTCTGGAGTTGATGAGTGCATGGCCAACTGTTCATTTTTTGTATAAACAAAATGGTAAATATGTGTACATATACTAAACAATTTATAGACTTAAAATAATTGTATTTCTTCCTTTCTAAAATCAGCTATAATACAAAATTTTCATTTAAAAAAAATATTATTCATCTTTCTAATCATCATCAATATCATCATCATCATCATCAGAATCATTTAAGTCAATGAAAAAGAATCATTCTCATGATTCATTGTTTACACAATGCACGTTGAATGGTCCCAATGCACTTAAGATGGGAACAGTTGAGAATCAGTTATGCGTGAATAACTCCCGTGTCACTATCAATCGATAATTCAATTGGTTAATTGCAGTTTTATGGCTTTGTAATACCTACCGCACAAATTGGTCCCGACAGTCATCTCCTCCACGATAAAATCGTGGTCAGTTACTTAAGAGACTGATTTTAGCAACCGGGTGTAATCCTCCTGCCAATCGTGCTTTTCATGCATAAATTATAAAAACATTTTTTCGCCGCGTAAAGGGTATTATCAAAATTAATATATTAAAATAATTGTAAATATAAAAACAAATATTAATGCTTTGTTTAATTCCCAAATAAGAATACTGTAATAATATGTAATCCGAAACACACTCCCGATTGTTTTATGTAAACGAGACGTTTACAAATTCTAGCATCAAACAAGTGCTCATATATTTCCTTTGTCCCGACAAAAGCGCGCGAAAATTATGAACCAATGTACAATGTCACGTGAAAAGCATGCGTGTACTGATTTTTTATAAAAACTTTGTAGCACAGAGAACATGTAGATCAGTTCAGATTTCGGCTAAAAGTTTCGTTGTTCTTTAACACTTTTAATTGGTCGATAATTGTCATAATGTGTGCTTGAAAAGGTATGATTCAACAACTACAAATAATAAATTATAAATTAATAATCTCTTTTCCAGTGATAATAGGTGATATTCGCACATGCAGAAACAAAAAGATCGAACGGTCGCATATTGCTTTTAACCTGATAACCTGATAATCCGCCGCTAATTAATTGCAATTTGCAAACTGGCTGTCAAAATGTTTATCACACAACACGCTTCAGTACTACAGAGCCTAAACCGCAGACTGGAATTAAGTATCCATTTTATCGCCGCTGCGTCGGTGTAATTTTGCCAATGTACATGACTGACTTACTCGCGCGAGACCACTCATATGGGGGAAATTTAACATTTGGGATGCAAAATAGCTGGCCGCTGGCAGGAGAAACGGGTTTAACTCTTAAGAGGGGTGCATTATATAGTGTTTATCGACAGTCGCGGCACACACCAGCCGCCTACACGGGGCGCCCGGCGATGAGGGGTGACCGGAAGTAGGGGTTGGACTGTATATTGTTTTTGGCCTGTCTGTCTGTCTGTCCCAAAACGTTAACCTTGGTTAAAGTTTTGCGATAACTTTTGCAATATTGAAGATAGCAACTTGATATTTGACATGCATGTGTATCTCATGCAGCTGCACATTTTCAGTGGTCAAAGGACAAGGTCATCCTTCAAGGTAAAAGATCAAATATAAGGCTTCAAAGCGATGCAATAGGGGGCATTGTGTTTCTGACAAATACATCTCTTGTTTCTTTTTTGGGATCTATTGAAAATATAAATGTCCTTTTGCCAATCCGTGGAGCGGTGCATTTTTAAAGTAACATTTCAAAATGAAATGATTTAATTGCGTAGATTCTTAAAGCCTCAGTTCACCAAATATAATTAAATGTAAATTGAAAGGCATCAGTTGTTATGCAAAACAATTATGTTTATTTCACTGGAAACTATTGCATTGTGAGAGGTGCCTTTAATAATGTTGGTATTCCAAAACTATTTGTGCAGTTAGAATATTAACTTTACACTAGGTTTAAATGTATTGTAACATGGTTTTGTAGCTGTCTATTATTTATCATTAAATCATGACCCTAAGGCTTATGTAACATGGTTAAGTGGCTGTCTACTATGTTTTATTTAATCATGACCCTAGAGATTATGTAACATGGTTTAGTGGCTGTCTACTATGTTTCAATAAATCATGACCCTGGGGCGTATGTATAATGATTTAGAGGCTTCCATGTTTCAATAAATCATGACCCTAGGGCTTACGTAACATGGTTTAGCAGCTGTCTAATATTTATCAACAAATCATTAGCCCTGGGGCGTATTTAACATGATTAAGTGGCTGTCTACAATGTTTTAATAAATCAAGACTATGGCGTGTATATAACATGGTTTAGCGGCTGTCTACTAGGTTTCAATAAATCATGACCCTGCGGCTTATTATGGAACATGGTTTTGCGGCTGTCAACTATGCTTCAATAAACCATGACCCTGGGGTGTATGTTGAATGGTTTAGTGACTTTTGATCGAAAATCAAAATCGATTTTGATTTGTGTCAAGTTATTTCTTTGTTTGAACATGACATCTTTTTTATTGCTTAGCTATAAAAAAAAAAAAATGCTTCAAATTAGGGATAGAAGTGTTTTCAGTATTATTTTACTAAGGTACTAATGACTTATATGGATGGATGGGAGATGAACAAGATGTTGAAATACAAAAAATGTTTTTTCGAAACTGTCATTTTGGAATTTTCAGGTACCCTTTTTGGGAAAAATGTATACTTTGTATGACCCGGATCAAATGATTGGGGGTATATTGTTTTTGGCCTGTCTGTCTGTCTGTCATTGTATGTGTGTGTCTGTCCCAAAACTTTAAGGTTGTTCATAACTTTTGCAATATTGAAGTTAGCAACTTGAAATTTGGCATGCATGTGTATCTCATGGAGCTAGACATTTTGAGTTGTGAAAGGTCAAAGGCATCTTTCAAGATCAAAGGTCTTTTTTTTTAAATAGCTGCCTTGCGGCTTCAAAGCACAGTAGGGGGCATTGTGTTTCACAAACAAAGGTCTTGTTCCATTCAGAATGCGGCCAAATACCGGACTGGATTCTTAACGGAAAAGACACTGCTTAAGTATTTAATAAATGTTTTAAAAAGTATGTCCTTCTTCCAACCCTATAAATTTATAAAGAATATCTCAAAATCTTAATATTTAAAAAATGCCTAATGTTTGACTGTAAAAAATTCCCCTTGAGCAGTGATATTTTTTGCAACATAATAACAAGTTGACCTCTTACATGATTGCTGTAATTTGGGCTTTTAGATCCTTCAGTTACAAAGCATATTTAAACAATGGAACATATCTCTTTAATCTGACTGAATGTAATAGCCATAATTAAATAACAAAAGCACTACCAACACTGGTCTATTATCATTCTGGTCTTTGATTTATCTTTAGCGTCTTTGACCCTGTCTGTTGAAAACAATTTAAGCTGTGACAAATACGTCTTTATAAATGTCCTATTGTTCTATGTTCATATATACAGATTCAAAAGGTTTGAAAAGAATCAGCAGACATCAGTTGGCACAAGAAGATTTAAGGCTCCTCAAAATCAAAGTTTATTAATTGAGTGAATGATCATATCAGAAAATTCAAAATGTTTAAAGGGGCAAATTAATAGTAGTTCCCCATGACAATGCATATTCTTTGTTTTTAAAAAGGTATTTATCTAAAAAAGATGTTTTTATTTTTTGTTTAACATACATGCCTTTAGTGGGATTTGAACTTATGCCTACACAATACCTACTTTCATGAAATTTTAACTTCACTAAAGTCCTCTTAATAATAGTGTACATGTGCATGTGTATAGTGGAACTTAAAGTGCATTTCATTATATATAATTACTAGTGCTGCAACAGTATACTGGTATCTTGGTATATATCGCAACCTGCATATTGTATTGCAGTACGATTTTCATCATACCGGTACAACATTCTACGAAAATTAATTCACATTTGTCTAGAAAAGCCATGCAAAAATAATGATATCAAGGTTACAAAAACAAGACAAATCGGTGCTTAGTAAAAATAAATTGTTACGTAAAAATAGCATTGTAAAATGTTTACTATACTGAGTAGCGTATATACATGGGAGTCCGCAAGATCTGCTTTTGCATGTCATACTGTTAAATTTAAGATAAACCTTGTAGTAATATGAAAAAAAACACAATTAATTACATAATAAAACTGTCAATTGATGTTATTATAAACAGAAGTAATAATGATCAAACAATTTTTACGTAACAGCATTCTGATAAGTCACAGGACTGGCTTTTTATGGCACGCCTGAACCACAAAAAAGAGAAAAACTAAGTTTAAGTAACTTAAACTTAGTTTTTCACTACTTAAACTCAATTTAAGTAACTTAATTCGAATTAACGCTACTAAATGCATTAAGTAGTTAAGAAGAGTTATTTTCTATATGGCACGCCTAGCTGAACCACAAAAAAGAGAAAAACTAAGTTTAAGTAACTTAAACTTAGTTTTTCACTACTTAAACTAAATTTAAGTAACTTAATTCGAATTAACGCTACTAAATGCATTAAGTAGTTAAGAAGAGTTATTTTCTATTTATGTGAGAAAAATGAATTAAGCAGAGAAAAACTTAGTTTAACTCGTTAAGTGCGCCCGAACAACAAAAATTGATTTTTATTACCGTTAAGTTACTTAAATTGCATTTAACGCTGCTTAAAATTAATTTAAGTGCTTTCGCATCGTTAATTGTATTTAATTATTACTTAAGTAATAAAATTTTTACTTAAGTTGAATTATTAATTATCGTTAAGTCAAAACTCGCGTCCGAAAATAAGCATATGAAACAAGCGTTTTGATTGGTTGTCAGGTTTGTTAATAAATTCATGCCCGAGGTCGGAAGAAAAAGATTGCCATGTGGTACGAGCAAAAAATACAGATATTATAAATTTGGATTAGAATCTTAAGTCAGCTAAAATTTGTTTTAGTCTTGAATAACATTCAAAACACCCTTTCATCATCAAATTTTGCTGACAGTCAGTAACTATGCAATAAACATCAAAAACGATCCGCCCGTCTATATATTTCCGGGTCATATCGCATTTACCTGTATTAATAACTTGTCTTGTATACGAGTAGTCATACCAGCTTGTATGTAGAAACTGGGACTATATTATATGTCCCAGGTAGAAATTAAAGATTATATCGTGTCACCGAATCCAACTTAATTATATTCTATACATGTAAATTTTGGCTTTGATTTTAGTATTTAAATGGAAAAAAAACAGTCTCCAGTATCTCAGTATTGGCAGTGAACTTATAAGTAAACAATCCCAAAAAGTACACATATCAGAAATTACCCAGGTGATATTTTAAGTCTGAGTGCACTATTGTCTTTTAAAATAATTTTAAATGTAAAAAAAGAAAAAAATGTACTGTTAACATATTATTTAGAAACATATCTAACTTAAGTGTTCTGATTTTTCCCCTTTAGAAATAAATAGTTTAGACAGAGACATATATTCAGTATATATTCCCAGTTTAGATATTAATTAAAAGAACTAATGTATGCATTTGTTAAATGTCATTCGTTCTTCCGAAATATTATCCTATATTGTTTGATGAGATTCAAAATAAACCTAATTAAGAATTTAATTGTTGTTTTAGTGCAGCAGTTAACAATTTATATTTTTTTATGAGTGTGTAAATATTGCAATGGTAACAAACGAATCCATAATACAGTATTAAAAATGTCATGAGGATCAGTGATTGCTCGTTAATTGTCTTTCATATCCTGTATTTGTTATTTCAGTTCGCTTTTTAAAAACAACCAACATTTTGTTGTTGTTTTAACAGTATTGGTAATTGTCTAGTTAATTGAAGGGTACCCCTTGATTACACATGGGTTGTTTTCTTAAAAAGAAGGCCATATGACATTCCACAAGCTAAGTCATAGTATGGCTTCATCTTTTTCTTATAAATAAACCACCACTCAATTGCTTGATCATAATTATCCTGAATTCAAGATGTCAGTTGGTAAGTAGCAATTTTATTTTTTGGGTGTTTTAGTTTTGTCAAAATTTAGTCAATAACATCACTTAAGCCATAACGCTTCGATAAAATGATTAAACAGATATATATTATGTTAGTATGCAAGTGGAAAGATATTATATGGGATCAGTTACATAGAGACCACACTCCATCCAAGAGAAAAACAGGGAATTTCAAAAAATAGTGGTCTCCACAAGTCATCCAACAAGTCCTTGTGTGAAAAAAACAGCTAAAAGATGCTGTAATATGGTTATGGGTTAACACTGCTTGTAATTTTCCTGCATGAGAGCTTTTGATAATCATAGTCACATGTTGTTGTTTTTTTTGTAATGGAATCCTAAAGGAATCCTTTGAATGAAAATAGAATCTTGATCAAAATTGCTTTTATACAGTGAGTTTCATGACCTTTAATAGTTGCCAACAATGTTGAAGAAACTCATTCAAATATTAATGACTTTGAAGTTTCTGACAATCCCTTTAATGAAATAAAATAAATTTAAATAGAAAATTCATATTCGTATTAAAAAAAATAAAAACATTTATGCAAAGACAGTGTTTTAACACCCTCGACTACCATCATATGGTATCAGACTCAATTTATAAATGAATTAGTGAAGAATAAACATGATCAATGATAGTTCCATAAAACTTAAGTCAGGAGTAAAGGTAGGAGAAAATTTTTGAGAAGTTTAAGACCCGGGAAATAGCTTAATTTCATATAAATGATCACACATTGGAAGGTATAAGAATATTCCAGGGGGGGGGGACCAATTCAGGAAATTTTGCACATTTTGATAAATTGATGTTAAAATCAAGTTAATACTTGATAGCAAACAAAACTTGAATTTAGGACTAAATCATTTTTTGGAAACGACAATATTGCATCCTTACTTGAGTCAATTTAAAGGTTTCTACAACTCAAATGTATTTTATCTCCAGGATCTCAACTTTTGACAGCAATGTTTTATTTGATTTTTATAGCAATTTATGTTAGAACTGTGATAGGTCCATGCAAGTCCAAAATTTTACAAATATCACAATATTGTAAAATATGTCTTTTATGCTGTACAAGCTGTATGTATTTTTGTACTTCCTTGACCTGTATGGATGTTACTTTGCACTTTTATCTATTAAAGAAAAAACTGGGGAAGGGGGGGGGGAGGGAATAGTTAGATGTTCATGTAAAATTTCTGCCTTGCATATTCTCTCAACGTTTTCAGTGAATATTCCTATTTTAAAAACAACTAAGTTTATACAAGAGAAAATATACCTGTGTTGATTTATGCATTTTGCTTTGAATTTGCCCCTCCATGAAAAATAATTTTGGTATAGGCCTAAAATAAAATTAAGTTTGTTTGCCCTCCTCCGACCTACCCACCAAAATTGCCCCCCTACTCATAAAATTTTATTGCAAAGTTCTTACACAAATTTTATTTCTTTGATTTTTTTCATGTTTTAAACAGTTTTCTTTCAAATTAAAATTAAAAATTGAGACTTTTTGAAAATAAAAAAAATATAATAATAAACCTACCTACCTACTCAACTAAAACCTGGTGAGTAGGGGAAGGACAAACAAGGATATTTTTAAGACTGGCCATATATATGTGTCTTTTTTGACAATAATTAGTAAAGATATAGAAAAATACTGCAAAGCTTTAGATACTGTACTAAATGTAAAAAATAATCTTGTTGAATCAGTGATGATGAAAACCATTTCATTTTATATTGCAAAAATAATGACACTGAAGAAAACATTTATCAATTACTATTTTACAGAAAACATGATAATAAAGAGGATTTTCAAATATTAGAAATGATACTGAATCCTTTTTTTTTTAACTAATACTGAGTCTTAACACAAATCTGCAAATAGGCCTAAAAAAAAATTAGCTGTGTTTAGGGTAACCCGACCCTACCTAGCTTTTCCAGCCCCACCTAACTTTTTTATTGGCTTTTTTGGACAAGCACTGTTAAAGTCAACATCTCTGCTCCATTATGTCTATGTAAAAAAAAAATTTAAAAATAAAAAAAATTACCTACCTACCCTACCTAATTTTTTTCAAGGCGTTACCCGAAACACACAATTTTTTTTCTTTGGCCTGAAATTACTTGGCTCCTTCATTAACAGTCTATAGAACTGAGGTCAGGGACCTCTTGATTGCACATATATCTATGCATAGGATTTATTATTTTATATTTGACAATGATCATTTTTGTACATTTTGATCCAGATATGCATGTAATTATGATTGATAAAGTACAGTATTTCATACTGGCAAAATCTGAATTTGATAATTTGGCTAAGAATAGTTTAGCATAAGCACTAGTATAAGGCAAGCCACCAGCTTTGTAACCTGGTAAAACAGGAGCTGGTGAATTTTTTTTACAGAACTGTGCTGCACTCTCAAAATGCTTCGTTGACATAAACTAAAAGCCTTCTGGTATGCTATTTCAGGAATTATAATTTTTCTAGCATTATACTGTTATTCGGTAATTCCAATGCATGTAGTTGTTACGTCATTTGCATGTCCTTTGAATTACAAGTGCCTTTTTTATACGACAGTCTTTAAATGTCCATCCATCCGTTGCAAAGTTATACTCTAATTGAAAAATTCAGCAATTTTCATGAAATTACAGGAATGTTTTTTTCAGGGACCTTCTTTCTTTGCCAACATTGTTTGGGCTGAATATGTATATGTTGGGCTTGGTAATGATGAGGCGGTAGTGTGTCGAGAATTTGGTAACCGACATTGATTTGGTCATTTGTACATCTTTTCTCAAGATACCATAGTCAATAAGATGCCAGTGTTTTAAGCGAGGGTGCATCCATGACGTTTGTTAATGGGAGTTGATTGAGGGGCAAGATTATAAGTGTTTGTGATCAGAAGTTTATGTTCATCTCATGTCTGGAGTAAAAGAAGACCATTGCTGTTGTAGTGGACCACTCCATGGTGTCCATGGACTCCTTCCTAGTCAGTGCAAACTCTTGCATTGAAGTCAATTTAAAGTTTAGCTTGTCTCAACTTAACATTATTTGATTATTTTTGTCACCTGTGATGTTTATCATATTGATATACAAATAATATTCAGACTTATTAAAGTTATTTTTTGTAATTTGGATAATTATAGAAAATTATAGTTATTAAAGTAATAACATAGTCAATGACATTATTTAGTTGAACATATTTTTTTATTGATTGTCATGAAAGATAAGTTCAGATTAAGGTCATATTAATCGAAGGATTTCATGTCGCCAAAAAGTTGTGACAACTTTTTTGGGGCCAGTGAAACCCCTGTATGCTTCAATTACTCAAGACCCTGGTGCGTAATTGTAACATGGTTTAGTGGCTGTCTACTCACTGTGTTTCAATAAATCATGACTGTGGGGTTATTTAACATGGTTTAGTAGCTGACTACTATGTTTCAATAAATCATGACCCTGGGATTATTTAACATGTTTTAGTGGTTGTCTCTACTCAGGCCTTTTTCTGCCTATCTCACAGGTCTGATAGTCAGACCTATTCCCAATGCCAAATATGGATGTTTTTTCCCAATTATCAAAATAAAATTCCCAATTTCCGACCAAAATAATGAAAGCCGAAAAATGCGTTTCCCGGTAGGTACCATGTTTCAAATAATCAGGCGCCGTGTTTTAATGGCAGGGTTTTTTTTGGCCCGATTTTATAGCCGAAATTCGGCTATGTTTCCAATCCCAAAAAGTATACTTTTTTCCCAAAATGTGGCAAAAAATTCCCATTTTTTTTTAGAAAGAAGTCTAATGCATATTATATCTCAATTTCAATTCAATTACATATAACAAAGTATTATATGATTTTGTTCTTTTAATTTGAATGATTATAAAGAGTTATATCAAATTTAGTATTTCCCTAATTAGTGGACTTTTCATGTGGAAAAAAAGGCTAATGAATTCATTTTCCCAATTTCATGAAAATGCTGATAGAATTCCCAATTCCAAAGCCATGGGCTATCTTCCCAAAAAGTGGAAAAAAACCCCTGAATGTGCCAAAGAGTAGAACGTCATCGTATCAAGTGTTCCATAATGCAATTTTGCGATCTTGAGACTAGGCTTTAAATATTGAAGTTCTGGATTATTCAGAATTATAAGGTATGTGTACGCATTAATTATTGTAAATTGGTTGAGAATCAATATCGATGGTCTGAAATAAATAAATATGGACTAGTTTCACTTTCAACGTTACTGTGGTTTGAAATAGTAAATTTGGGTAAAAAAAATACGGAAATCTGTCGCAGTCTAAAAATTTAGCATAATTTGAAGTACATGTACTATGGAAGTGAAATACGAAAAATTGACTCGAAAGTCACACACAAACTGAATGTTTTGTGGGGATATACTATCCCCAGTCAGTCTAGGGTTAACCCAGAATCTGACTCGCCCATTAGCAAGCAAGTGATGAACATTTGCCACTGCCAGATTCAGAGTCACTACCCTTTGTAGCTTCTTAACATTTCAATACTGTACATTTATGATGTTCAGCTTTACTTTTGTGTTTCAAAAAATGGTTGCCTCCAGACATTTGGCAACTTGAATTTTGAATAAAAATATGTTGGATGAAGGACCTTCTACTGTGAATATTCATAAAAAATCCTAAAAAACCTTAATGACATATTGATCTATAATGTATTTTATTTGAAATTCAAGCATAACAAAATATGTTGTTTTTAGATGGGCCCTTTAGCGCCCGTCTAAAGTGCTTAGTGTGAAATTCAGGTCGATACGGCCTAGGTATGATTAACCCAATACCCGTTGCGTATCCGCGCAAGAAAGAGTTGTATAATTTATGCAAGAGGTTTGAGTTCTTCAATTATGTGTATTCACAAATGGAAACATTATATTAATATCGTGTTACATTCAATATTTTCGAACGGTGTTTTATAGAAAAGAATCAATAAACAATGATCGTATTGTACGTGTCGCGGAGGAGATTGTTTATGAATGATTAAAATAGTTCACTTTCTGCTGCGTGTGCGTGACGTAGTATTTTCGCTCAGCTCATTCATAAATCTGAGGCTGGCGATAAACAAAGGGGAGTCCGTGTGAGAATAACGCAGTAGTATAAGGTTACGCTTGTTTATATTCACAGGTCTCAATTAATAATACGTTGACCACGAGTTCAACAATTATTACTGGGATACGATAGACAACATACAACAATGTTTCATTATCGCTGAAATTGTTAAAAAACATTTAAATATAACAATAATATTCTCTAAAAAATGTAGTCTTGCTGTTTTGAAATAAGGTTTGGAATAATGTTTTCTAAATAACTTAATTCAAAACAAAAGTTTAATTATAGTGTTTTTTACTTGTTAGTCGCATATTTACCGCATTATAATGTGTGTTATAATAGGCAAACCATACATTAGTAAAATTCAATCTGCCTTCGCACATAGAAGGAATGGGTCAATTAGGTGCTGCGTTTCCTTTGCTTACTTCAGTTAGAGGTCAATTATTTACGTAATAGCAATCACAAGGCTCCGACTTCAAAGGATTTGCGGAGTGTTCTTACATAATAAAAGTCGTAGTCGCATGGTATTTGCGTTTTGCGTCCTATTTGGTCACGTGGTTCTTTTTCCCGGTTGTTTTGGCATTCATGATATGAGGCTATTAATAGATGCGCCTGTTGATAAACAAAGGAAAGTTTACGGGTTATAACAACGCAATAGGTTACGCTCTCGCATACAACTCAATGACGTAGTGCAGGTCGTAAATTGAGAGATTCGGGAAAAAGTTGACGCTTATTTATATTCTCAATTAATAAAACGTTGAACATAAGTTCAACAATAACTTCAGCGATACGATAGACAAAAAAAAGTTTCATAATTGCTAAACCCGAATATAACAAACAATTTATAATAATAATACGAATGCAATAGTAGAAGGTTAGTAGAAGGTTAAGCTTGTTTATATTCACAGTTCTCAATACATAGACAGTTGGATATGAGTTCATCAATTACTACAGGCATACTATAGGCAACCTCGAAAATGCTTTTTAATCGCTAAAACCGAAAACAACTTAATATATTATATTAAATATATTTATAACAATAAATGTCTTTTACAAATGTAGTCGGCGTATACGCTGACTTTGAAATAAAATTAGCAATTTACTTTTCTAAATAATTAAATACAATTAAACAAAAGTTAAACTATGGTGTTGTGTTTTTCACTTGTAAGCTGCATATTCACCGCATGAAATGTGTGTTAGCATCAAACCACACATTAGTGTGAGTAAATAAAAAATATACTACGGTAGAGAACTTCATATGTGTCCTCATATGCCTTGTTATGAGTATCTTTCTTCACTATCGAAACGCAGTTTTCTTTTGACACATTTAAATCACACGTCAATAGCGCTGTCATGCGAAAATGGGTCTTACGTGTTTCGGTAAGCGTTTGTTAAACCCAACATGTGCTTTTGCGCAGTCAGGCCATAGGCGATGCTGTTCGCTTTAAAATCACTCAATATGTTATGTTTCTCCTTACCAGAAGGAGAGATAGCTGAGTGGGCTATTTATATGATGGGCGCATATGGAATAAGACCCATTTTCGCATGACGAGGGTCATTACAAATCTCATTGTGAATTGAAAATGCCACATTTTTTTTTTTTTTTTTTTTTTTTTTTTTTTTTTTCTTAACTTCTTTATATTTTTTTTTTTTTTTTTTTTTTTTTTTTTTTTTGTATAAGTATATTTATTCACCAAATGACGATACAATTGCACACATTTTGACATAGCAATAAAAAAAAAAAAAAATAGCAAAAAAAAAACATGCGATAAACATATCTTTCGAAATTTATAAACGAGACAGCAGCAAGCAATATTCATAATTACATACGGTTCGACAAATAGATCAAAGCATACAAATGCATGTTCTGGCAAAAAAAAAAATTATGTTAAAAAGTTGTTCCAAATTGCTCGAAAAGTTTCTATTTGATCTTTATTGAAAGCAATTATCTCCTCAATGTTAAGCCTATTATGAAGATACGTGTTAAAATGATAAATATTGGGAATGGTGTTCTGATACTTATTTCTAAAAATATAAAATTTTGCCAACAATATGATAAAGTTAACAATATGTGATGTTTTGGAATGACCAACCGAAACGTTACAAAAGCTAATATGTTCATAATCAAAATTTGAAATGCTCGGCAAATTCGCAGTTTGTTCGATATACACTTTTACACTGTTCCAAAACTGTTGAATTATAGGACAATCCCAAAACATATGCATATTTGAATCTACTGACATGCTGCAAAAATCACACAAATTGGAATGTGTCAAACCACACTGCAGTAAATAACTATTGTTAGGAATAATTTGCATAATATATTTATACTGAAAAGTTCTTAGTTTGGTATCGTGGGTCAGTCTAAACGGTTGAGTAAACAGTTTATTCGTTTCAAATTCTTTATCAAAAATTAATTCCCATTTTGTAACTGCCTGGATTGGATTGATTTGCTTCGTCAGTACGAATTTTTGGTATACTAATTTGCAGATTTTAGTTGACTCTGTAATTGATGAAAGTAAATTTTCTGGTGGTTGATAAATTATGTTTTCAGTTTTCAGCTTTTCTATCCAATCTTGTGGCACACTTTTTATGAGACTATAGTATTTCAGAAAATCACTGTTATTTAACTCGTACAAGTTTTTTAATTGCTCAAAACTATAAAATTGCTTTATTCTATAGTCGTATATTTGTTCTACATGATTGAGTCCTTTAATATGCCAGCTTTTGTAGAAAAATAAACCCTGAGAGTTTTTTATAAAAGAGTTGTTCCAAATTATTTCTTTTCCTATAGTTGTGATGTTATTTTGAGCGTTAACCTTATTCCAGACCTTAAGTATCTTTTTTAAGAACACTGATCGAATTTTAAGTGTGTCTATATCGTCAGGTTTAATGTGATTTTTTAAAATGAAAAAATTTCCATAGCTTTCCAGAAAAGTACTGTATAATTTTGTTATTTTGGATTCCGGTTGGTGTATAAATCGTTTAACCCAAGAAGCTTTGAGACCATCCACAAAGCTTTCTATGTCAATCATTTTTAAACCGCCATTTTTATATTCTTGTATAATTTGGTCACGTTTTATCCTGTCTGGTTTATCGTTCCATAAAAATTTGAACATAGTTGTTTTTAAAGTTTTAATTTTACTTTCATCTGGTCCTTCTAACACTGTAAATGGGTATATTAGTTTTGGCAATGCAAAAGTTTTGATAACTGTGATTTTTCCTATAAGTGAAAGATTCCATTTTTTCCATTTATGTAAACAGTGTTCAAATTCCAGAATTTTTTTACATATATTGTGTTCAACCGTTAGATTAGTAGTGTTGAATATAGTTATCCCAAGTGTGGTCGCGCTTTCACATTCCCAATCAAATTTTTTATGTGGACAGAATTTTACATTTCTCCTCATAAGTGCACCTAGTTTCATTACAGAGCATTTATTGTTATTCAATTTTAAACCTGATATGGTTGCAAAATTGTCAAGGGTCATAATTAAATATTCAAATGATTTTTGACTGCCGTCAAGAAGAAAACATGCATCATCTGCAAATAATGTTTGTTTGAGTTCAATATTGCCTATGTAAATTCCTTTTATATTTGTATCATTTCTTATATAATTCGCTAATAATTCAATACATAAGATAAACAGATAGGGCGAAAGGGGGCAACCCTGCCTCACTCCCTTTTTGATGTCGAAGAATTCCGAGAAATAACCATTATTAATAACACTAGTTTTTGCATTACTATAGAACAGTTTCACCCACTTTAGTAGAGATTGGCTGAACCCCATGCCTTCTAAACATTTATACATAAAAGTATGGTCTAAACTATCAAAGGCTTTTTGAAAATCAGAGAAAAAGATCAATCCTGTTTCTTCGGCATCGTTTATTTTATCAATAACTTCATTCAGAATTCTTATGTTTTCTCCAATATATCTCCCTTTTATGAATCCCGTTTGATCTGTGTTTATTAGTTTTTGAAGAAAAGGTTTTATTCTATTAGCTACAGCTTTACTTGCAATTTTATAGTCAACATTTAACAAAGAGATTGGCCGCCAGTTATCAATAGATAGAATATCTTTATCTTTTTTAGGCAACAATGAAATAAGACCTTGTGTTTGAAGTTCGGTTAGAGTTCCTGTTTCAAAAGAATAATTTATTGAACTGATTAAGTATTGCTTTATGTCGGTCCAAAAAAGTTTATAAAATTCTGTTGTTATTCCATCTGAGCCTGGGCTTTTGTTATTTTTCATGTCTTTCAATGCTTGAGAGCATTCGTATTCTGATAAATGGTCGGGGTATTTTTCTCTATCATCGTTTGATAATTTTACAATATCTTGAAGAAATATGTCACTGTGTTCTTGGTCCAAATTTATGTCTTTTTTATAGAGTGAAGCGAAATATTGTTTAACATTTTCCAAAATTTTTGAGTGATCGTTTTCTATTTCATTATTAATTTTAAGCTGTTTAAGTACTTTTTGTTCAGATCTTTTTGATTCTAAGTTTGAGAAATATTTGGTATTTTTTTCGGCTCCCTCAATCCACTCTGCTTTTGACCTTATTAGAATCCCTTTGATTTTCTCCTCATTTATCGCATTAAAATTATTCTTTTCTGTTTGATAAGTTTGTAGTAATGTTTCGTCATTAGGGTTATTTTTTAATTGTTCTTCAATATTATGTAATTTTGCCTCTATTTCTGTTTCTCTTTTTATATTTATTTTCTTTTTGTATGATGAGTATTTTATGCTATCATCCCTGATTCTTCCCTTTATTAATTCCCATAAAATATTAGGGGTCGTTTCTTTGTTAAAATCAACTACCTCTTTTATGGAATTTTTAATCAAAGTTTTATAATCTATGTCAAAAAGAAGTGAATTATTCAGTTTAAAATAACCTGGACCCCTTGTTAGGGTATCAAAAAGAATGCTGAGCATGACAATTGAGTGATCCAATTTGAAGCCATGGTTAATAGTACAGTTTTTTGCATTGCTTATCAGTGAAGCTGCTAACAGAAAATAATCGAGTCTACAAAATATTGGCGGGTATGAGTTGGAATGCCATGTATATTCCTTTGCCTCTGGGTTAAAATTTCTGTAAATGTCTACTAAATCGTGTAATTCTTTGATGTCATTGATTTTATCAGAACATTTTTTATTGGTATCATTTCTACCATTCAACTTGTCTTTTATAAAATTTTGCACGGCATTGAAGTCACCACCAACTATCGGTGAAAATTCATCTAAGTCAGCAATAGTATTTTCAAGTGTGTTGAAAAACGTTATGTCGTCATTATTTGGCGCGTAAATGTTAATAATAGCTATTTTGTTATTGTGGACTAATAGTTTTAAAACCTGAAGTCTTCCAACTATTATTTCAGTATGTTCAATAATATGTATTGCACTTTTTTTGTTAATCATAATTCCTACTCCTAAACTATTGGTACTTTGGCCACTTAAAAACGTATCCCCTGACCAATCTTTGGCCCAGGTCGAATTGTCTAGTTTGTTATCATAATGAATTTCTTGCAGCAGTGCTATGTCAACGGCTTTTGATTTTATATAAGTTATAACTTGTTCACGTTTTTTTTTGCAACTAAGACCCTTGACATTAAAGGTGCATATATTTAGACTTGTCATGTTTTCCTGTTAAATGATTTGACTCTGTTTTCAATATATTTATAATTATTGCAGCGGTACACTATCCCAATTTTGAAATTTAAATATGCTTTCTTCAAAAGTATAAATGAAACAATATGAAGGCCAGTCTGCATTTTTGAAACAAATAAAATAGTTAGGTGTTGCATTTTGTATGTAGAAAAAAAAAAAAGCCACATTTAAGAACAATGCTTTTTGATACAAAATTGAATTGAAAATAGCAAACTTGTTAATAATGGCAGCCTATCCACACATTAAGGAATGATTTCCAGACGTGCTGACCAAGTACGCCAAAAATTGTGGTATGATAATTAAACGATTTTCTCTTGTCGTGACACTATACTATTTCGCTAATGATTGTTTTCTCATCTTGGAGGCGAAAGTGAAATTCTGCGAGATGGATTGTAACGCGTAATTGTAACAGGGCCACATTTTGTGTCGTTTGAGCATACAGTGTGTAGTCCGGAATTCCTTACACTGAACAGTGCTACATCCTTTGTATTGAGCACATACGCAGTGATGTAGCAAAAATTCAGAGGTTGTATCTCGAATCAGCTTATTAAATATTCGAAAATATTCATGCGTGTCTGTTGGCGTTATGTAAAAGTCACTAAGATGAAAACTGAAACAGCTACGCCTAAAAGCGCATTAGTGCTCTATACCTATGTTTATGTTAGCGTTGTTGACACCGTGTGAACTGCTCGGGTAATAAGTAAAGCATAAACAGCAATGTTTATATACTTTTATTCCTCCATATACAAGATACGAAGATTGTTGTAAATTTGAATTTGTATATGGTGTCAAAAATCAAAAGTTTTGTACACGGAACTTTCATTATGAATTTATATTCTTGGTGTGATAGTCATTTGATATTAGAAAAACATATTCCTTTAATATGATGGTGACTGCAAATTTTCTTTATTTTAAGTTATCATTACCATTTTCATCATACTTTCTATGCTTTCAGAACTTCCAAAAAGCATGTTGTTTTTATTTTGTCTGAGTTATTTCTATGAAATAATAAGGCTGATAAAAAGTGCACACAAAACTCGACCCGTGCGCTATGACACACACTTAATAAAGTTGAATGGCGTGTGTTCATTTCAAACTTGCGATTGATTTTCAAAAATGAATTGCGTGTTAAATTATGCAATAGCGAGCATCTTCAGTGCCTTCAGCGCTTTGATTTTTTATCATACACATACTTACGTTAGCAGTGGACAATGACTGTTGCGTGGTAAAAAAAAACAGTTTAATACTTTCTTAACATTTTTGGGCAATGCCTATCTATGAAAACCTTAGATTTAATAAGAAAAAGTCAGAAAAATTATTTCCCAAATAATGCTTTTGTCGATGCAAATTCTTCCCAATTTGGAAGATTTTGCGACTCGAAAAATCCCAATTTTGCTAAGTACTTTTTCCCAAAATAGACAGAAAAAGGCCTGGTTTACTGTGTTTCAATAAATCAAATCCCTGGGGCATACATGTATGTAACATTGTTTTTTTGGCAGAATAACTTTATTTTCTCTGAAACCACATGGCCAAAAAATGTAATTATTGGTTTAATTATTGGTTTATGACAATTTATTTTGATAATTTTCATTTATTTTAAGTTATTTTAACTTGCAACATTGAGGGTTTTTATCAATACTTTTACAATCTCCTATTTATGTATTCTTATACATGTCTTTGGTCTGGTAGTCTTGATTTGTATATACTGATTAATACTGCTACACTAACAGGTTGTACACTATAGATTGTACTTAAATAATTATTACAGCAGTAAAAGTACATGAATTACAGTTTTTTATGTGTGTGTGTTTACAAATACAAAGAGGTGAAATCAACTTAAAGTGACTTTAATTTAGAAAAATTTAGAAAATATTGGTAATATGAACTGTTATAATTGGAAGGATAACACTAAGAATAAAATTAACCAATTTAACAAATCAGTCACACATAATAACATAAACCAGCCCAATTTCACCATTTAAAGTAATTTATATTTATGGTAACACAAGAAAGCACACTTATAATTTTGATTTAAATTTACTAATAAATTATGAATGATTTTGGTAAATTACAATTTTATTGTTGTAGTAATTAACAGTACTCTAGAGAAATGTCTTTATGCTATTTTAGAAACACTTTTGTCTGCGGTTAACATAATTATTTTCATGGAGAACTTTAAATGTGTTTAAACCTTTGTACTTCACCACATCAAAACAGTGTAAATATCTGTTCTGAAATAATCAGCTCCATGTAATTATTCCCAGCAAAAGGTGGTGGGATATAGAAATGGCACTGTGCCTCAGTCTGTCAGTCCGTCCGTCTGTCACTAAATTTTCAGGGCTAAATCTCAGAAATTAAATAAGATATCAACATGACACTTCATGTGTGTATAGATATCAGTGACGAGAAGTGCCATACACAAGAACCATAACCCTACACTTTCTCAAATAAGAGTTATTTTTATGATGTATTTGTTCAGGGCTATATCTAACATACCATACAAGATTCCAACATGAAACATCATGGGTGCATATATCAATAAGGAGAATTATGCCTTGTACAAGAACCATAACCCTCCTTGATTTAAAACAAGAGTTATTGCCCTTGTTTATTTTTGTATGATGTAACTTTGCAGGACTATATCTCAGATATGGTACAATATTTTAATATGAAATTTCATGTGTGTGTAGATATTAATGAGAATTGCTATGCACAAGAACCATAACCCCACACTTTCTCAAATAAGATTTATTGACTTTTGCTGTTTTGGTATCATGTAACTTTTCAGGGCTATATTTTAGATATGATACAATATTTCAATATTTAACTTCAAGGGTGTGTAGAAATCAATAAGAAGAATGGTCTTGCACGAGAATCATATTAACCTTATGTTTTCTTAAATAAAAGTTGTTGCCCTTTGTTGTTTTTGTATGATGAAACTTTTCAGGGCTTTATCTCAAACTACAAGATTTCAACATGAAACTTCATGGGTTTATATACACTACGCGACCCGTGATTTTTGCCGCGATTCTCGCATCACCGCAATCGATGCAACGTGACAAATCACGGTGTATCTCGCTGTTGCGCAATCAGCGCGAATCAGCGCAAATCACCGTGTACCGCCGTGATTCCCCTTTTTAAGCGATTTACGTTGAGGGTTACACTACATTATATGTAACATATATGTATACACTTACATTATACATTGCAATAATAAAGCTTTTGATGTTGTTGTATACAATGGGCGTATTAGCTTAAATACTCCTGTTCCGACATGAACTTAATGAAGTAATGTCAGAAGCTTTAACAGCTCCAAATTAATATAACAGCGCAGAATGATCATACAATAATTATTGAACATAACATGTAAACATTATTTAACTAATTGCATTAGCAGAATGTTTATTAACAATTACAATCAATTATATTCCAGGCCGGAATACACTACCACTGTTCAAATTCCATATTGTTTTTTTGTCCTTCATGATTGGTGTCCATTGTTAGGAGGCCGCATACGATTAAATTGATAACTTTCAACATGAAATATACACTTAACAATAAATCAGTGCATTAATGGTTTATATATAATTATGTGAAGTATGATTATAAACTTCAGAATTTAGTTGCATAAGATAATGTATCACTTGTGACCAACTCGATAGCTTTAAAATAATTTTGCAGAACAGAAATGTCCAAAGAGTATATTCATTTAACTGAAGTCTGTTGGAATGTGAAAGAAATTTGTAAAAGCTGAATAACATATCTATAATTAACATATTTCTCTTTACTATACTAATGGCAGTACACTGACATTGCTTATTTGATCTTTTGAATTGATAACACACTTGAATAATTATAATCAAAATAGTATACCTTTAAAATGTTCTCTGGTCCAATTATGACTTTTGAAGATTATTTAGTACACATGCTTCAATAGCTCTTACAATCAGATTACCCTACCCAGTGAATACCTGTATATTGTAATATAATAATAAGATATAACTGCTTTGCAAATCTCTTTGTGTTAATGTAATGTGAGGCAATATGAAAAAGATCTAGAATCCATTGAAGTGCTTTCATACCATACATGTACCTGCCACTATGATTTTAAAACAGGAGTCATTCGACTCCTAACTTGTCTATTTGACATGTTCACTCTACATCTACTTTACCCATTGAAGGATTTTTATCAAGTTTTGCAAAAAGGATTAGGTGATTGGGACAATGTACAAAAGGCCTGAGTCAGTCTTACTTTCTCAAAATTAAGGTCACCACTTTAAGGTCATAACAATCTTGGTTGACAATATTGCTGTCTCTTGGGTTGCTTTTTAGCTAACCTGATTGCTCAGATGAGCTTTTTTGACCGATCTTTGTCTGTCGTCTGTCTGTCGTCAGTCCGTCCGTCCACATTTGTTCATAAACACTCTAGAAGCCACATTTATTGTACGATCTTCATGAAACTTGGTCAGAAGCTTCGTCCCAATGAAATCTTGGTCAAGTTCGAAACTGGGTTGTGCCGGGTCAAAAACTAGGTCACTAGGTAAAAAAAAAGGAAAAAACACTAGAATTCACATTTCATGCCCAATCTTCATGTAACTTTGTTAAAATTTTTGTCTTAATGATATGTTGGTTGAGTTCAAAATGGTTCCGGTCCATTGAAAAACATGGCCGCCAGTGGGCGAGGCAGTTTTCCTTATTTGGCAATAGAGAAACCTTGTAAACACTCTAGAAGTCACAATTTTTGCCCAGTCATCATGAATGTTGGTCAAAACATTAGTTTTATTGATTTCTCGGACAAGTTTGAAAATGGTCTAGATCAGTGAAAAAACATGGCCGCCAGCGGGAGGGGCATTTTTCTCTCTATATATATAGTGAAATCATGTGAACACTCTAAGTCAAGTCATATTTTTGGCCCAATTTTCATGAAATTTGGTCAGAACATTTGTTTCCTTGGTATGTCAGAGTTGAGTTTGAAAATGGTTCCGGTCCGTTGAAAAACATGGTTGCCAGGGGGACGGGCAGTTTTCCTTATATTTATATAGTAAAAAGGCTTGTAAAGGTCATGTAACATGCGAGACAACTCTTCTAAATATTGCATTTAAGTTTACAGTAGTTACTCCCCTTTAACTATTTATGTTTTCATAATAATACAGTGTATTTTCTAGAGGCAGGGTTCGACATTAACTTTTTTTACAGCAAGACCGTCAGACCATGAGCTCCTCTTAAAATTTACAAGCCCGAACCTGATGTCTACTAGACCATAAATGACATAGCAAATGAACACAATTGTGTCATGTAACTGTTTAATCAGGATTTATCAGTAAATAATCAGTGAACACCAGATTTTTTTATGCATAGAGTAAAACAATAAAATAACCCTTTTTTTTGCTTATCTTCGTCAAATTCACGCCATGGGAACTGACTCGATTTTCCATCTAGGATAAAATTGACGTTTTCGTGTTTCTTCATATTTACGTTTCGTGTCAGTTAAGCGTCGGATTCTTTTTTATTAACTGATTTGTCGGACAAAAATCCGAACTTGAACAAAGCCATTCTTTAAATAAATTACATTATCTTGTCTGCTACGCAAAAATGATTACATTGACAATACCGATTTTCGATAGAAGTCGTAAAATCATGCTCTACAGTTTTACGACACTGTAGAAAATCATTAATATTCAAGACAACTTGAATATTATTATTTCCTGCAGAAACAAGCAATTTCTGCAGGAAGCTCTCCTTTGCGTCTAAAAATAGCGATGAATCATGTGAATGCTCCATGTTTATTTAAATATACTAGTTTTGTTTTAATGTAAATAACGGATACAAGAGTAATTTTACACATTAAAAGTAAAGGTTTTCACAGCAGTTATTTATAGTTTTATGAATCAGTATAGATTTTTTTTTAATTTATGTACGACCAGTCGGACAAGCTAGCCTGCAGTTTTACTAGCCCGACCACCGATCTTGCTAGACAATGTCTGTCGGACGTGCCTTAGTGTCGAACCCCTGCTTCATGAAACTTAATCAGAAGCTTTGTCCCAATGATATCGCGGTAGAGTTCGAAACTGCGTCATGCCGGGTCAAAAACTAGGTCACTAGGTCAAAAAAAGAGAAAAACCTTGTAAACACTGTAGAAGACACATTTCATGCCCAATCTTCATGAAACTTTGTCAAATATTTGTCTTAATGATATGTTAATTGAGTTCAAAAGTGGTTCTGGTCTGTTGGAAAAAATGGCCGCCAGTGGGCGGGGCAGTTTTCCCTATTTTGATATATAGATACATTGTAAACACTCTAGAGGCCACATTTTTTGTCCGATCTTCATGAAACTTGGTCAGAAGATGTGTCCCAATGATGTATCGACGAAGTTTGAAACTGGGTCATGTTGGGTAAAAAACTAGGTCACATGGTCAAAAAAAGAAAAACCTTGTAAAAACTGTAGAAGTCACATTTCATGCCAAATCTTCATGTAACTTTGTCAAAATGTTTTAATGATATGTTGGTTGAGTTCAAAAGTGGTTCTGGTCTGTTGAAAAATTGGCCGGGTAGTTTTCCTTATTTGGCTATAGAGAAACCTTGTAAACACTCTAGAAGTCACAATTTTTGCCCAATCATGAAAGTTGGACAAAACATTGGTTTTATTGATATCTCGGACAAGTTCAAAAATGGTCCCGATTGGTGAAAAACATGGCTGGGGCATTTTTCTCTATCGGTATATAGTACAATCATGTGAACACTCTAAAAGTCACATTTTTGGCCCAATTTTCATGAAATTTGGTCAGAACATTTGTTTCCTTGATACGAGAGTTGAGTTAAAAAATGGTTCCGGTCAGTTGAATAACATGGCTGCCGGGGGGGCAGTTTTCTTATATTTATATAGTAAAAAAAAGCATGTGAACACTCTAGAAGTCACATTTTTTGCCCAATCATCATGAAACTTGGTGAAATGATTGGTTTTATATGAATCTCAGAGGAGTTTGCAAATGGTCCTGATCGGTCAAAAAACATGGCTGCCAGGGGGGGCACTTTTCTTTCACTTTTAACACTTTTACCTGCACTCTCTGCGCACCTGTTTATAATACCCCAAAGGGGAGTTAGACAGTATAGATAGATAGATAAATAAACTGTTAAACTTCGAGAGCTTAGATAATTCTATTGATTTCTTCACAGTGTTTAAAACTACCTGCTTGTAGTGTGTGACATATGGTTTACTCAAACCATGAATTTAAGGTCACATGGTATTTTACATAGTTACATAGAGACGGTAAAGCTTGGTGATATTGGGATTGAACTTGATTTGTGTTGGAATTTATTGTGTTCTTTAATATTAATTTCTTGGGCTGATTAACTTAATAAACTAGCTTCTATGTTTGTGTATAACAAACTATTTTAATATAATTAAACTTCAACTCTTTTACATGTAAAACTTCATACACAGAGTATCAAAATTGGCGACAGGTTCATTGTCTTATGTTGTGATAAGTTGGCCTATGGATGAACAGTTTTATGGCACACATTGTGTTAAAATTTATCTGTGTTTCAGTGTTAATGTTAACTTCTTAGGTTGATAAACCTTTGGAGCTTGCTTTATTCCTTTCATTTGTTGCATATTTTACAAGAAACATAAAAATATTTGAACAAAAAGGGTTTAACTTTATAAACAGAGTAACAAAATGGCAGCTTCATTGTCTTCGGTTCCAAAACGTTTGCGTATGGTTGAAGACTTTTGTTGCACATCATGTTTAGAGCAGAATCTTGCGGAATCTGCAGATATTTATTGTGAGAAATGTTTGAGGTTTTATTGTAAAAAATGTGTTATCCATCACAATCAATTGTTTACAAAACATACGACATGTGGAAGGGAGGATATTCAGAAATGGCCAGTGTGTAAGGCTGTGGAAGATTTTCTCAGGAAGTGTGAGGTGCATGAGGAGAAAACATTGACACAGTTTTGCCATGACCACAGTCAGCTGTGCTGCTCTGATTGTTATGGAACAATTCACAGGTATCTCACACATTTATATTCCTTTAGTTATAATATGTATTCTTAATTTCCTCCGATATAGAAGATTCGAACAACATAACTATACTATAATCACAAAGCATGTCAAACATAGGAAGAGTGGCATAATTTACAAAATATATAATCATGAACAAATACAAACACACACACACGCACACACGCGCGCACACACACACACACACACACAAAACAAATTCTTAATGATATCATTTCAGCTGTTATTATACATGTATTTACAATATCACATACCAAAGTCGAAAGCGAATGTTGGTGTAATATTTGTAAACTTATAAACTAATCAACTTATAAAGTATTCAATTACTACACTATTTCGCTATTATCAATAACTTAATTTACTTTACCTTAAACGAAAACGAAATTCAAGCTAAAGGTTATCCATAATATACTGACAATATCATCCTGTTAGTTATTACAAAGAAACACTATAGTCGATTTAAGCGAAAATAATATAAACAAGTTAAAACAGATCACATATGGGTTTGAGTGAAACAAAATTGCTAGAAAGGCCATCTTCAGTTACTGTTAATGCAAGGCACACTAGATGTCTACTCATTGTCAATACGGGAAGAGTCATAAATAGCATAAATTTGCAGTGCCCGATCACTCTGTACAGTTTAACATTAAGCTTATTCCTTTTGGATTCTGTTTTTTCACAAAACCAGAGAGTATGGTTCACAATACTGTCTGTGAAATTGTAACAGATTGCACAATTACTTGCAAATTGCCTCAACATCGCCATACTTATGATTATTATTAATAATAATTAAGATGCCAATACATTTGATTTTCACAGTTTTGAAATAAATGATTTCTGCGTTCACCTGAGCCTCAACGCATATACTTCCAGTAAACGGTGATTTTGTTTACAAATTCTCAAACAAATTTAATCTCAATATTTGCAAAATTTTGCTTTTGAAATGAAAAATCTTGATTATTGTTGATTATTGAGGAATAGACAGAAAATGTATGTATTAAGACATGGAAGGTTTTTATATCTTTTGTCTGTATTATTGTCTTGGAGAATCCTTATTTTGAAACTGTTCTTTTGACCAGGAAAACTGTGTAAGAAAGATTATTATTGTGGTTGTCCGAATTAAAGTTTCCCATATTAATTTGCAAGTAAGAACTACTTAAGATAATAAATTTGAGCCCTGTCTCAGGAATTACGGTTTGGTGGCATTCTTTCAAAGTTTTAAATTACTAAAAATTACTAATTACTAGCTCACATTTTTGGCTGGGGGTATATATTTATACGACAAGATATTCAATTTGATTGTAGTACTGTGCTTTTCTGGAAACAATAGTACCAGGAGGAAACCCACTATGTCTGCTATGATGATCACTAAACCAATGTGCATGCCGCTTTTAGGATTACACTTGCGTCCCCAACTTGAACAGCAAGTGTACCAACTATTGCACTAACGAGACAGCCTGTCTCTTTGTACACTCACCTTCATTTGTTAAGCTCTTGCCAGTACTTTCTTTAGGGATCTATACATCATAATTGTTTCTATATTGGCATAAACATATAACTACACACAAAGTTAACATTTTATTTACTTAAATTACAATGAGCCTCCCTTCAAATTAACATACTTATTATTAGTCACAATGTGTACTATCATATTTTACAATGCAATGCAAATTATTTTCATTAAAAGAAAGTTGTGTGGTGACCTTAGAAAGCTGTGCTGATTGAATTGTACCTGCCGTAATTGTCCCCTACCGGTTTCACCGGAGGGGACTTATGGTTTTCGCTTTGTTTGTCTGTCTGTGAGTCTGTCTGTCTGTCTGTCACACTTTTCTGGATCCTTCGATAACTTTAAAAGTTCTTAATATTTTTTCATGAAACTTGAAACATGGATAGATGGCAATATGGACATTATGCACGTCTTTTCATTTTGTTCCTACGTCAAAAATTGTGGTTGCTATAGCAACCAAAAAAAATAATCTGAAAATGGTGGAATTTCTGACAATGGTGGAGCCCGGTAGGGGACCATATTGATTGACAATAGCCTTGTTAAAGCTATTTCACTAATAAAGTTTGCTCTTACAGATATTTAAGTGTCACTTAAATGTGTCTCAAAATGAGAATTATGAATTGTCATTTTCATATTAAATTAACAGCCAAAATAACTTTAACCACAAACAAGTACAAAGAAGTAAAGAAATTGTTTTTAATTGAAGAAATGCGTACACAACTTGTATGGATCAATAATGAAAAAATGCAACATGTGGTATAATAATGTATATATTGAGAGAAGAGTGTGTTATCAATAAATTATGTCCATATTACTCTTGTACGCTAGTTTAAATTAACTAGATAACTTACTTAATTAACTAGATAACTTACTTTTTTATCACAACAAATACCATTTTTTTTAACTAGCATGTATTGCATACGCAATTTTTGTTTTGTGTTATATATCATACATTCATATCAGGGATATTGCTACAATGATTGTTCTTCAAGTATGGTTTCCTTAGCCTAACACTGTTTTAACTAAATAAGAAGGATCTATTGTACATGAACTTGTGTTTGTATGCCCCCGGATCGATAGATCGGGGGTATATTGTTTTGGCCTATCTTTATGTCTGTCATTCTGTCATTCTGTCCCAAAACTTAAACCTTACAATAAAGTTTTGCAATAACTTTTGAAATATTGAAGATAGCAACTTGATATTTGGCATGCATGTGTATCTCATGGAGCTGCACATTTTGAGTGGTGAAAGGTCAAGGTCATCCTTCAAGGTCAAAGGTCAAAAAAGCAGCACATAAGAGGGCATTGTGTTTCTGACAATCACATCTCTTGTTATTTTGATATTGCATTGCCATGAGATGTAAGGTAGCCTTCACGCAGACTTAGCATTACAACTGGGGCTTGTTGGGTCGAAGTCCCTGTTATGACAGAAAAAACTAAACGTTTCTGCCAAACAACTTGAGTTTTGATGTAGGTATTGTGTTGATTGGTAACTCACATGGAGACCTAGCTCAGATTACAGTCAGTTAAAAGTCAAAATAAAAACAATGTTTGTACATAATAACTTTAATTATTATATGTTTTTAGCTTAGTAACTTGAAGACCTGGCTTGGGATTAAATAGTTACAGCATTATAGATAATTTTTTACCAATGGGGGTATATTACCCCCACTTTTCAAAGCATGGGGGATTAATTGGTCAAATTGTGCCATGCTTGAAGGGTTATTTGGTAAAAGTTAAACAAGAATATAGCCGGGGTACAGACACACTACTTAATAATGTTAAACACAATAAACCATTAACTAAGTGTATTCCTTCATCATACATGTAGTAGGTTTCTTAAAGTGTTTCTTTTTTTAAAGGTCCTTGGTTTATAGGCCAAACATTATCAGCCTTGTATTGTTGGCAGATTTTACATTAAAAGTACACTTCGTCCTTATCATCCACCACCTTGAGCCAAAAAAAAATTGCCATCTTTCAGCAGTTGTTTTAGTGTGTCCTTTTTATACGCCCGTCTATGACGGGACGTATTATGGTATACCCCGCGTCCGTCTGTCCGTCCGTCCGTCTGTCCGTCCGTATGTCTGTTAATGTCGTACGCTACGTCAAATATCCTTTGACAGATTTTCTTCAAATTTTAACACAATCTTAATATTGATAAACCCTGATCCCCTTTCGTTTTTGACGGAATTCTGAATTGTCGTTCCAGAGTTATGGGACTTTGTTCGTCAAAATTTCGTGATTTCATTGAATGTCCTACTGTAGCTATATAAAAATGTTAAAGTTGTTATAACTTTGGTATGCTTGGACCTAGAGTCTTGAAACTTGACATGAAGGTTGGCCAGAACTAGTAAGTAACCACTGGACATTTCAAGGTCATTCATTTGAAGGTCAAGGTCACTGTGACCTTGAATGTAAAAATGTTAAAGTTGTTATAACTTTGGTATGCTTGGACCTAGAGTCTTGAAACTTGACATGAAGGTTGGCCAGAACTAGTAAGTAACCCCTGGACATTTCAAGGTCATTCATTTGAAGGTCAAGGTCACTGTGACCTTGAATGTAAAAATGTTAAAGTTCTTATTTCATGTTATAACTTTGGTATGCTTGTACCTAGAGTCTTCAAACTTGAAATAAAGATTGGCCAGTACTAGAAGATGACCACTGGTCATTTCAATGTCATTCATTTGAAGGTCAAGGTCACTGTGACCTTAAATGTTAAAATGTTAAAATTGTTATAACTTTGGTATGCTTGGACATAGAGTCTTCAAACTTGACATGAAGGTTTGCAAGCACACTTAGATGACCACTGGTCATTTCAAGGTCATTCATTCTAAGGTCAAGGTCACACAAGGTCACTGTGACCTTAAATGTTAAAATGTTAAAATTGTTATAACTTTGGTATGCTTGGACATAGAGTCTTCAAACTTGACATGAAGGTTTGCAAGCACACTTAGATGACCACTGGTCATTTCAAGGTCATTCATTCTAAGGTCAAGGTCACTGTGACCTTAAATGTTATTGTTGTTCATGTATCCTACCGTAGCTCAAATATCCCCCGATGGATTTTTTATACGCCCGTCTATGACGGGACGTATTATGGTATACCCCGCGTCCGTCTGTCCGTCCGTCCGTCCGTCCGTCCGTCCGTCCGTCTGTTAATGTCGTACGCTACGTCAAATATCCTTTGACAGATTTTCTTCAAATTTTAACACAATCTTAATATTGATAAACCCTGATCCCCTTTCGTTTTTGACGGAATTCTGAATTGTCGTTCCAGAGTTATGGGACTTTGTTCGTCAAAATTTCGTGATTTCATTGAATGTCCTACTGTAGCTCAAATATCCTTCGATGGATTTTTTTCAAATTTCAACACAATCTTAATATTGATAAACCCTGATCCCCTTTCGTTTTTGACGGAATTCTGAATTGTCGTTCCAGAGTTATGGGACTTTGTTCGTCAAAATTTCGTGATTTCCATGCTCATGTACTTATAAAATAAACCATGTATTCAAATACAAATAAACTGAAGTAAAAAAATGATTCAAAGGGTTATTTATTACCTTACTACTTCATTGGCGAACGACGGGCGTATCATGCGCTCATGGCGCAGCTTTTATTGATTTTAAAACAGAGGAAATTAAATCATTCAGTATTTGCAGTACAATGTTTTTACTCGATACAACTTTTGCCGTATAAAAATAATTCATTTTTTTTTGAGAAGTAATTTGTTTGGGCTTCAAAAAAGCCATGCTGACCTCTTCATGTAATTTAATAAACATATAAGCGCTTGACTCAGTCTGTTAAAAAAGCAATACTAAATTTACCATGCGTCTAGATGATACAGAGTATACATACCGACTGCAGGCTAACTTTTTTTACAATCTGGCGCAAAAATTAGCTTTAATTATTATGATAACCAGTCTCATATTTTGATGAAAGACAACCAGCTGTTTATATTTTTTGTTTACGTTGTACGCAGAGAATTTACATCATTTGCGTAAGTCCAGATGGGCTTGCTTAAATGTACGCACGGAAATCATAAATTGAGTGTATCTTGATATATCTAATATGTATATTACGCTGATACCCATCTTATCTGGAAAGCTGTAGTTATTTAGAATTAATAAGCTTTATATCATGGTGGTTTTGTGGGATGGTCATTCTTCTTGTAAGCATTTAATAAAACAATTTGAAGGCCACAGATTTTTAGCTCATCTATTTTTTGAAAAAAATTTATGAGCTATTAATTGTCATCACCTTGGCGTCGGCGTCCGGTTAAGTTTTGGGTTTAGGTCCACTTTTCTCAGAAAGTATCAATGCTATTGCATTCAAACTTGGTACACTTACTTACTATCATGAGGGGACTAGGCAGGCAAAGTTAGATAACTCTGGCTTGCATTTTGACAGAATTATGTGCCCTTTTTATACTTAAAAAATTGAAAATTTTGGTTAAGTTTTGTGTTTAGGTCCATTTTATTCCTTAAGTATCAAAGCTATTGCTTTCATACTTGCAACACATACTATCATAAGGGGACTGTGCAGGCAAAGTTATGTAACTCTGACTGGCATTTTGACAGAATAATGTGCCCTTTTTATAATTAGAAAATTGAAAATTTGGTAAAGTTTTGTGTTTAGGTCCACTTTATTCCTACAGTATCAAAGCTATTGCTTTCATACTTGCAACACTTATTAACTATCATAAGGGGACTGTGCAGGCAAAGTATTGGACGGAATTATGGGCCCTTTATACTTAGAAAATTGAAAATTTGGTTAAGTTTTGTGTTTTGGTCACTTTACCCCTTAAGCATCATAGATATTGCTTTCATACTTGGAACACTCACAAACTATCATAGGGGTACAGTAAAAGGACAAGTTGCATAACTCTGGTTGTCATTTTTACGGAATTATGGCCCTTTTTTGACTTAGTAACTGTGAATATATGGTTAAATTTTGTGTTACGATCCACTTTACTTCTAAAGTATCAAGGCTATTGCTGTCAAACTTCAAATACTTTCATGCTATCATGAGGCTACTGTACCTGGCAAGTTGAATTTTACCTTGACCTTTGAATGACCTTGACTCTCAAGGTCAAATTATTAAATTTTGCTAAAATTGCCATAACTTCTTTATTTATGATTAGATTTGATTGATACTTTGACAAAACTACTCTTACCTGACATACCACAATAGACTCCACCCAAACCATCCCTCGTGCCTCCCCCCCCCCCTCCCCGAATCCCCCACCAACAATTTTTTTTTTAATCTTCTCACAAATGACCAACACACCCTCACACTATACCCCCCCCCCACCCCACCCCACCCCCCAATTTTTTTTTGAAACGGTTAAAAAACACAAATTTTTATTATTTTATTTTTGAAATACCGTCCAACCATCGCACCCAAGAATCCCCTCCCCTCCCATCCACCCCCCCTCACCCCCTAAAAAAATTCTTTTTTTTTGCATTTTTTTTCGCATTTTTGGAAGATTATGTAATAAATGTCCACACCCCCACACTATTCACCCCTCTTCACTCCACCCCTCCCTCCTTTGTAATTGAAATTGAGAGTCCCTTCACCTTTAAAAAGAAAATAGATGAGCGGTCTGCACCCGCAATTCGGTGTTCTTGTTTTTCTTTGAGTCCGTTTAGATTATGCTTTAGCATGGTTATTATTTCCTAATGATCAAACAATAATTCTCAGACAGCACTCATATCCCTTGGTCAATGGCAGAATTCAAGGTCTTAGGACATCACATGCCTTGAACGAAAGACAACCTTTAGGTTAACCAGCAGGGGACAAAAATATTTATAAATTGCACTCGTCCTGCAGGACAAGTGCATTAAAATTTTCACTAGTCCTGCAAACACATGCACTAAATTTTTGTCCTTCAAATATGTGTGAAAGAAAGATTGCAAAGGACTGATATGACTAACAATGTTTCCTATATCACTGCTAAAATGCTGCTAACTTAGTTATTCATGCCAGCTGATCACAGAAGAAATGTTAACTTACTTTATTTATGAGGAACACAAAATAAATAAATGAAGACAAATTTGTTTTTTCCTTTTTCTAATGCTTACGTGCTTTCCATTTCGGATGGTTGAACATTGCTCCTGCCCCCTTTAAATAACGCTCGTATGTCAAACATTTTTCAGATGAAATTCAGACTGGTTGAAAACGGTACTTCGCAGTAAAATAATTCTTTAAAAAAATCAATACTTACAGTGAATGAAGTCAGATGGTTCCCTGTCAACATGGACGCGCAAAAAGCCAATATTTACTCCGGACACAGTCTCGCATAACAACTCGCACCTGCTGTATGAAATTTACAATTACGATTTCCGGTTCATTCGCGTTCTACTTTCGGAATAGATATGCTTTAAGAAATGATTTTATTTAATGAAAAAGAGTCTTACTGGTCAGAAAATACATCTTTTAACATCAGTTTTTTTTCACTCGTCCTGTAGGACGAGAGCTTTAGGGAAATTCACTTGTCCTTTCAAGATTTCACTCGTCAATACGAGCGGACGAGTGGAATTTTTGTCCCCTGACCAGAATTCTTTGACGTATAATGTCTCTGAAGTTAAGTTTTTCCAATATTTAATATATATCTATGTATATATCCCTTTTCGACAAAGTATGTAAAACATGCGGTTAACGTACGTTATGCGTTAATTTAGCGTGGCGGTATTGGCACTGCGTTTCATGTGCACTTTTTCTTACCAAGTGAGTTTTTACCAAAACCAACAAGAAACTGCGTCAAATTTGAGCTTTGTGTTGTTAAAGTGTGCTTTTAACTAGATAAGAAAAAGTATGCTTATGACTATGCCATAATGTACGCTTTTATGTGGGTAACAACTGCGCTTTGTATATGTTGTATTTGTATAAGTGGTTTTTTTTGCTGTAATTTCAATAATGACAAGTTGGTAAAAAATACATAATTAGATTATAAATAAACAAAACATAATAGCATACTTATAATAACAGTTTATACATAGGACAAATATTGACTCATGTTGAACAATCAATATACACAAAAATGAATCAAAGAAATTAATATAATATGTTTATCTGGTCTTTGAGGCGACGGAGCGCGGCTCTCATTTTCCTTTACCTCTGCCACATATTGGTCGCAAATCGTTAGAACTCTCTGTAATGAAGTATATGCCGATTTTAAGCTCGACTGTTTTCGGAGAAAATCCAAAGGTATTGTCATAGCCAGCTCGTCGTGTCAATTGTCAACCTACAACTTTGAAACTTTATATGTAGCTGCAACTTGATGAGTTATACATGCCACATCCATGTGTGGGTCACTAGGTTAAAGGTCAAGGTCACTGCGACCTCTAAAAAAAATCTGACAAGCTTTCATTTATTCAAAACTGCACCTGCAGCCGAAGGGGCACCCGTTATGCTTTACTCTTGTTATAC
Source organism: Dreissena polymorpha (assembly GCF_020536995.1). Lineage (NCBI taxonomy): Eukaryota > Metazoa > Mollusca > Bivalvia > Myida > Dreissenidae > Dreissena > Dreissena polymorpha. The sequence goes on along the minus strand of NC_068355.1, from coordinate 35,654,073 downwards.
TTTTCTATCACAGAAGCTATGTTCTACAATCAAACTACTAATATTAAAGTATGTTAGCAGTTGTTGTAAATAAAATAAGAACCTTCCTTAGATAAAATGAGAAAAACTATTTGTCAAAAATATGCTTGTATATGGGGCATTGATCAAGTTACATACGATTAGAGTAAGACAGTGGACGTCATTCTCCTACTTGCCAACAACCTAGTGCAAGTGATCCAATAATACATGCACCAGTATAACATGTTTGTAAACTGGACTTATGATAAAAGGTAAGTTTGTATCATAATTGATTTATTAAATTAATGTTTAATGTACGTGTATTTTTATAAGAAACTCTCAATAGTTGACAATTTCGCTGCAATTGGTGGCGTAGGGAGGATGGCAGTGCTTAGGGTCCTGTGGATAGCGGTGGTGGCTCATTCTTTTTTCCCCTTTTTTCGAGAATTTCTACCTGCAAGAACATTAGGTGCATGCATTCGGGATACGAAACAATAACATACACAAATTCGCTATTTTGTGCAAGGAAAAGGCTAAATAAGAAACTGCATTGTGCATGCCACCTATGCAGGTTTTACTTATCTTAAACTATATGTAATTTACAGTTGGCCAAGCTTGTGGTACAGAAATATTGGCACACACCTGCAATGTATGTTTACATTTTGGTAAATATATTAAAGTTCATTGAATATGAAACAACATCATGAAAACTCAGTGTGAAGTGCACAGGGCCGACAGAATTGAAATGTTATGTGATGACCACAGTCAGCTGTGCTGCACAAAGTGTGCCTTCAATAATCACAGGTATTTCTGGAATACTTTGGCACATTCGTGTTTGAATATCAGTATTCTATGTCACAATTTAAATGAGAATTAAGTTTTGTCAAGTTGTCAATTTTATATATATCGTATTTTAACAAACACTTTTTTTTGCTGAATTTTTGTGAAAAGTATCAAATACAATTCAATTTTTCGACAATACTTTCTTTCAAATTTTTGGAAATGACTTATGAAATTAATTTGAAATTGTGTCTTTTCTAGACTTGTAATTTGTATTCACAGAAATACTGTATAATTAAGAAATTTCCTGAACTTCTTATTCATCGGAGTTGAATAATTCCTGTGATGGCATTTATAACCTGTTTCCTTAATAACCATGCATCAGAAAAACAAGAAGTTGGAAGGTGGGTTTCAATTCAAACAGTACAGAACTAAACTTTAGTATATATTAAATGCTCAGGTATGGGAGGTCTTTTAGCTTGGAGTTATTATAGAATATCTTTACATTATACACTGGGTTCTTTGTCCAAAGTAGATCTCATGTTTGATTTATGATTGTATTGTTTTAACTTGTAAAACAAAGTGCATTCAACACAAATTATGAGCTCTATAATCACTGTCAGACCAGTCACACTGCATGAGCAATTCTCACAAGCCCTATAGACAAGACTACCTTTACGTGTACTAGAATTCTTGTCTAGTGTTTTATTGCCAATATTGAAGAAATCTCTATCCAGCTGCAATAAGAAATTAAAGCTATCAAGAAACTACTTATGATTACCTAGATTACTTCGATTACCTAGAAAAAGTGATTGCCTGGTTTAAGAGCCCTGTATATTGTTATGCCCCCCTTCGAAGAAGAGGGGGTATATTGTTTTGCACATGTCGGTCCGTATGTCCGTCCGTATGTCCGTCCACCAGATGGTTTCCGGATGATAACTCAAGAATGCTTAATTAGGCCTAGGATCATGAAACTTCATAGGTACATTGACCATGACTCGCAGATGACCCCTATTGATTTTGAGGTCACTAGGTCAAAGGTCAAGGTCACGGTGACTCAAAATAGTAAAATGGTTTCCGGATGATAACTCAAGAACCCTTATGCCTAGGATCATGAAACTTCATAGGTACATTGATCATGACTGGCCAATGCCCCTATTGATTTTGAGGTCACTAGGTCAAAGGTCAAGATCACGATGACCCGAAATAGTAAAATGGTTTCTGGATGATAACTCAAGAACGCTTATGCCTAGGATCTTGAAACTTCATAGGTACATTGATCATGACTCGCAGATGACTCCTGTTGATTTTCAGGTCACTAGATCAAATGTCAAGGTCACGGTGACCCGAAATAGTAAAATGGTTTCCAGATGATAACTCAGGAACGCTTATGCCTAGGATCATGAAACTTCATAGGTACATTGATCATGACTCGCAGATGACCCCTATTGATTTTCAGGTCACTAGGTCAAAGGTCAAGGTCATGACCTTGTCATTAGTGCATATGATTAACTGTACACCCAGTGAGCATATATGTTATAGCCTTAACAGTAGTGGGTAATATCAAAACATAAATTCATTCAACATCTTTTAAAAACCCAGCTTTTACCTTAAATGACCTTTACATAATGCCAACATACCCTAATGAATACACTCCATTCATTCCTTTGGCTGATTTGAACAGTATCCCCCAGAACATTGGCAACATAACCACGTCTGTAGTATCGGATGAAACACTAATCAGAGTAGGGAAATGCTGACTTCTCTTTTCATATTCATTTTGGCCCAGTTACAGTTAGGTATTACAGATAAAGTTCGTCTCCAATACGTTCAGGGTCCATGCTTGGTCAGTAAATTTTCAGGGGAAGATGGACTGTACTATTAATAAATACCTCATGTTGATAATATGATATTGCTGTTTAAGATATCAAATAACGATCCCATGAATTTCATGGAAATAAATTATTGAAAACCTAAAATATATTGGTAAATGTTGTTTGACTTGCATTTGTCTTTCAATTACCAAAACAATATAGTTTGCATGCTAGATCTGAAATCATTGAATTGTGTAGCCACACATACATGACGTACATGTACGCACTCAGTCTGTTTGAAAATCTTTCCTGTAATCCAGAATAGGCAACTGACATTTGCCATTTGGCTATAAATAACTCAGTGTGACTTCAATTTTTCTATTAGAAAGTATTGTGGTTTGATGTTCCATTTACAAGATGCAGAGATTTGTAAATAACAGTGTCATGTACAAATGGGTCTTATGCAATATGCTGCCAGCGTAGCTCCAGTCCAGCAGTCTTTTCAGGATATGCATTATGTAGAGAATACTCAGAAGATATCACGAAATCTTGAGCTACGCTGGTCAAATATACTATAAGACCAATTTTTGCATGACGGAAATGTAATAGTGTTATTTGAATGTGTTAAAGGAAAATGTGTCTTAATCAAACATTAAATGTTGTCGCTGCAGTCCATTGCTGATCTCCAATTGAAGACGTTTATAATAAAAGTGGGTGCACTCTTCCCATTCATAGTAAAAACAGCTATTTTTCTCTAAACGATTATTCGTGTCCTCTTTTCCATCGCCGTTGTAATATGTATAATTATAAAATATTATTAGACTATTTATTTGAATTAAGATCTATAACATTCAAAGATAAAACAATAACATAAAAACACTTTACTCAATAATAAATTTGTTGAAAAAAGTTTCACCTTTCCAAAAAAGTAATTACACTGGTTGATTTGAAGCTGTGCCGGAATGCAGAGGGGGGGTTTATCTTGAATTCTTTGAGAGGCAGAGACAGACTGAGACCGGTTAAACTGATAAGGCTGAACTGTTTTGCCAAGAACTTGGGAGAATGATCATGACCCATCAAAAGGTGTGGTTGCAACTTTCTGCAAATAAAATTTAAAAAAACTATATTGTATAATAAAATCTAACAAACCCAACATGAGACAAAATGTCAAAATAGAGATTATTAAAATAACATTTTTATAGCACAACTTGAACAAATTACAATTTAGACAGGCACACAATATCATTATAAAAAAATGATAATATAGGCATATGAAATGGCTGATAAAAAGTAAATAAGAAATCCTTTAAACTGAAAACCTTTTTATAATAGACTAGGGGCTTTTTCTTCATTGGCAATTGGCATTTTTTGCACAAATTTGATGAATTTGCGATGCAAATGTTCAATATTTAATAAGTAAGCGACTATTTTTTTCACATTTATTACAGTTTATAGCACCTAATTTTTTTTTAACAATTTTGAACAGTTTAAGACACATATTTTTTCTCAATTTTAAACAGTAACAACTAATTTGTTCACAATTTTGAACAGTGTGCAACTTATTTTTCCACAACTTTTAAGATTGAGCGGCTAATTTTTCACAATTTTCAACATTGCGAGACTCATTTTTCACAATACTCAACATTGCACGACTCATTTTTTCACAATTTTGAATAGTTTGCGACTGATATTTTCTGACTTTTAAACAATGTGCGACTCATGTTTTCACAATAGACTAGGGGCTTTTTCTTCATTAGCAAATGGCATTTTTTGCACAAATTTGATGAATTTGCAATGCAAATGTTCAATATTTAATAAGTAAGCGACTATTTTTTTCACATTTATTACAGTTTATAGCACCTAATTGAATAGTCGCCACCCATTTTTCACAACTGTGAACAGTGCACGACTCATTTTTTCACAATATGAACAGTGTGCGACAATTTTTTTCAAAAAATGAGGGGGCAAAGGTAGCTGCTCAAAGATGAGAAAAGCTCACTGCCAGAAATTTTATCAAAAATAACCCCATTGCTTTTCGGAGCTAAACAACCCATTCTATTTTCAACAAGCACACAGACCAATGACAGTAGGACTACTGGCACTGACCGTTGGTTAATCAGAATGAAAATGGCTGTCAAAAATTGCAAAAATAATGAAACATGTGTAATGTGTATGTATAACGATGAAACTTACCAACCACTCGACCAGGAAACATATGGTTGCACAGACTATGTGGGATTCAGGATGCTCTCCCACTGATATCATGCATATCATTGGTCACAATAAGGTACACATCATTAATCTCAGCAATATATATCTCCAACTCCAAACACACAGCTTGCAAAATCACTGAATAATGCACAAAAGCAGCTTCCTTAGAAAGTTCAAAATGCACAAGCAGTCGCGTTCCCCACCCACTTTGACTTCGCAGCGAAACCGTTAACATCTCACTACTAAACGTATACTATGGAGATGGACAAGTTGAAAAATAAATCACTCTTATCACTTCCAATTAGCGCACTACGTTAAAATCCCGTTCCATTTAGTTATTGTCTTTATTGTTTGAGATTTTCACTCTACACATTCGCTTTGAAAATAGCGGTTGGTGTGTACTTGGAAGTACATGTACATGTCGAATGTGTTATTATAAAGAATATTGGTAATGCGCTTTTAGTGCAGAAATTGTAATTTTAAGTATCGAATTCTCGCTTCAATTTTTTCATTCAGTTAAATTATGAGTGTTTAAATTTTATTGTTTGTTGCTCACTTGCGAACTATTTTTTATGTGTAAATATGCATAGACACTAGCGGATGGAATCAGGCTGCTACTAATTTGCATATTTTACTACCGTACATCAATGAAATTAAGCAGTTGTTTGTTTTTGTTTGTTTTGTTAATATTTTCATATTTACTTAAATGTGGCATAATAAATAGAGTATATGGTTGGTGACTTTTGATATCATGTGATATCAAAAGTCACCAGTCATATATTCTCTATTTATATCACGGTCAACAGGAAGTTCTTATATCAGTCATGTGTGGAGGATGGTCATATTACTCGGAATCAGCTATAAAGTAATCATTTTTAGTAAAATAGATCAGTTTCAACAAAACAAACAATTTGACACCAAGATGTCATATATTTTAGACATAAAGTGCAACACAAACAGAAAAAAAACACATTTTTTGCAAATATTAAGTGTGCCCGTGCTCATGACGTCATTATTAACACGTCAAATGACAAAAGTCATCTTCATTCCCGCTTAAACTGCAGCTTTTGAGCGATTTTGTCATTATTTCTTTAAAATCGGGGACGTTGAGGTATGATAAACAGAATAACAGGTTATTTTTTATATTTACTAACACTATTATGTGATTTAAAATACATAAACTTTTTACAAACATTTCATGCGGTGGATATTATGTGACTTTAAGGAAAAAAACAACACAACAATACTGAAACCTTTGTTTTTATTGAATAATTTAGAAAAGTAAATGTGTGTATATTTATTGAAAATGTGCAGTCCACTGTGTTCAATATTCAGTACACTTTTAATACTGTAAAAAAATGTGTGTAATATAATCATAAACATGTTTCTTCGATTTCATTAACATTAGGAAATTTACATTTTTAATGTGAAAATAGCTCATGAACAGCGATTGGCTCTTGCTTTTCTGCCATTTAACTTTTTTTTTTGCAAATAATGCGAATACAATAAAAGTATATTTTCCACAAATTTTAAAAAAATTGTAATTTTTGTCATGTTGTGTAATATAAAGAAAATTGCAAAATTATTATTCACATATCCCAATTAAAAAAAATTATTGCCACTAGGCTTGCTACTGTATGGTATTTCAATATCACATATAAATAAACAATAGACCAATCTCTCGGATCCTCCTTTAATTTACTATGGCGTCTTTTCTTTTCCACAAATAGATCATGTGACAACAACAAAAGCAAAGTAATGACAATAGCTAAAAATAACAACACAACATATTGGGATATAGTAGACCATGAGGTTGCATGTCATAAGCCACTCATCACAGGCTAGATTGTTCATGCTGAGACTTTGATTTAGAAATAGAGAACCCTCTTTTAACCTTTACCACTTAGATACATATTTTGACGCATCTGCAGTCTCTTAGAAAGTTAAATTTAAATACAGACTTATCTTACTACATTCAAGTCTTAAACGCTTCAATTCCAACCCTTGGGTACTGATTGTTACTCTCACGCTGTTCTGGTTTATGCTGTTTGCACATAGCCATTTTCACTTTGCTTTGAGTGGGAAAGGGTTAAGAAGCAGGGTTATTTTGTTTTGCATCTGTCCTTTGTGTCCGTTTGTTGGTTGGTCTGTAGACAAATTGTTTCCACATGATATCTAGGGAATACTTTGACTTACAGCCATGCAACATATTTTATGTTTACATGGAGGAAGATTAAGAGGTAAATCCATGTTTCGGTCAATAGGTCAAAAGTCACAGAAGCTTATAACATGAAATTACATGTATAAAGGTGTCGCAGTCAGTTTACGTACCTGTTATACCAATCATAACAATATTTTAAACAGATTTTCATTATCATAAAACATTGTACATGTAGGACAATTGGACATTCTTCATATATATTACAGTACTGCCCTTATTAAATGCTTTCATTCATTGACTTTTAATCCACTTAAGACAGGTGGTTGTGAACAATATATTGACTTTCATCGATGGCTTATTTAAAAATGTGTGGGAATATACATAAACTAAAAGTCATGCCTCTTTTCTTGCATTTGTTATTATTGATAGTGTGGTCAAGGTTTACAATATTAAAATTGAAAACAGTATAAACAACTAGAACATTGTTTTGAGTACATGGAGACCTCTACAATCCAATTTGTCCCACAACTGCACAAATGTCTTAAAATTATGAACAAATATATGGAGTTGCACAAGTTAACCTGATGATTAATATGTTACTGTAAAAGTATCCCTCTATTTGAGTAACGATTCTCACAATTGAAAAAATATCATTTGGTTAAAGGGATTGTCACATAACTCTTCTTATGTAAAAAAAAAACTTAAAAAAAATATCAAGGTGCATAATTTCACATGGTGGGTAATACTTTAAGAATAGTTAATCCCTTTTTCAGCTGTTTTCTTTGAGTTACTCACAACACAATTTTAAATGTGATTTCTTTGCTAAACAGGGGCCATAACTCTGGGTATGTTGAAAAAAGACATACCAAACTATGCATGTGGGTTAAATTACACAATGATAAATATTTATGTAAAGTGTTAGTCCTCTAGTAGCAATACTATTATGCCCCCCTTCGAAGAAGAGGGAGTATATTGTTTTGCACATGTCGGTCTGTCCATATGTCCGTCTGTCCGTCCACCAGATGGTTTCCGGATGATAACTCAAGATCGCTTAGGCCTAGGATCATGGAACTTCATAGGTACATTGATCCTGACTCGCAGATGACTTGATTTGAGGTCACAAGGTCAAAGGTCGAGGTCACGGTTACCCAAAATAGTAAAATGGTTTCCAGATGATAAATCAAGAACGCTTATGCCTAGTATCATGAAACTTCATAGGTACATTGGCCATGACTGGCAGATGACCCCTATTGATTTTCAGGTCACTAGGTCAAAGGTCAAGGTCATGTTGACCCGAAATAGTAAAATGGTTTCTGGATGATAACTCAAGAACACTTATGCCTATTATCATGAAACTTCATAGGCACATTGATCATGACTTGCAGATGACCCCTATTGATTTTCAGGTCACTAGGTCAAAGGTCAAGGTCACGGTGACTCAACTTAGAAAAATGGTTTCCGGATGTTAACTCAAGAACGCTTACGCCTAGGATCATGAAACTTCATAGGTACATTGATCATGACTCGCAGATGACCCTATTGATTTTTAGGTCACTAGGTCAAAGGTCAAGGTCACAGTGACAGAAAACGTATTCACTCAATGGCTGCCACTACAACTGACAGCCCATATGCATGTTTCACAAACAGCCCTTGTTTATTTTACACTCTTCGCATATTTTAAAATGTCATTTTTGTCTAAATAGGAGACACTACTACAATTATGATGAAAACAACACAAACAAAATATAGAGGTGAGCATTAGCTCACATGCCTGGTTACTGTACTTGTTAAGTTGCAGGAATACATGTTGAGTTATATACAACAGAAAAGTCACGCAGATGGATGGAAGAGTGCATATCTATTAACCCCCATATTAAGCCCAAGAAGTGTTAATTTATTGTCCATGTATGTTTTTATTTGACACTATACTTGTTTGAAGCATTACATAATATCACTGACTATTCCTTGGTATGTACATGTATTAATTGTTTATTTCAGCCAGTGCAGAGAAGTGACCCAGATTTCGGAGCTGACCAACTCGCAGCCCTCAGGCCTAGAGGGGCTGTCAGTGGAGCTGGAAACTGTCCTGGGGGAAATTAACACCCTGCAGATCAGTCAAGAGGCCAGCATTCAGTCATTGCAGAGAACATACAATGAACATAGGGAAGTAATGATAAAGCAAATGTGTGGCAATTTAAATACTTATATAGATGAATGTGATAATAATTCTGTGGGAACATCAGGCGGAAATGAGCAATATTTAAAAGAAGAGATGTGTAGGAATGTTGTTTCTATCTTGAATGAATTCGATAATATTACTGGGAAGGAACTTAACGAGATGAAAGATGAAGTTATAAGCATTAAAGGGTCAGTTACAAGTTCTATTCATAAATGCACCAGTGTTCACAATGACTTGTCACAATTCCATGAAATTGTTCAGAAAATTGGAGATAATAAGGAGCTCTGCCTTATAGCCAACATTAAATGTAAGCATATAATACAACAGGCATTGACTCTGCTAGGAAAGTCAGGCAAGGCATTAAATGTCCAGAGTATTACTGAGCACAATGTTAGAATACCAAGTGATAAAGTTGTATGTGATATCAGAGGCATATGTGTTCTTCCCGATGGGCAGGTACTGGTTGTAGACTGGAAAAATGACAATGTCAAGCTGCTGAACCAGCAGTACCAGGTGGTGAGTCACTGGGATGTGAAAGCTGAGCCATTGGACATTTGTTTGATCACACCCAGTGAGGTTGCAGTGGCTGTGAATACTAGTAACATACGTGAGGTCCAGTTTATCACTGTCAACCAGGGAAAGCTTGTTTCTGGCAGGAAGTTTCAGTTTCAACATAAATGTACATGTATTACCCATCACCAAGGAAACCTTTTTGTCACCTCTGGTCAAGAACTGTACAAATACTCACTGAATGGCAAACTGATCTGCAGACTCTACCAAGATAGATCAGCTGCTTTGACAGGTAAGAATCATTGTGAATCCATCCTGATAACATGTGTATTATGTACAGGGATTTGTCTAGCCATTGTGGACAAAGGAGTCTAGTCAAATTGTGTTATTTTAAATCCATACAATGACAAATTTGGGAATTTTTATCCACTAAATTAACCGAATTGGTATTTATTTTTTTAATCAGCAAATGTTGACCCATTAGGCCTTTATCTTGTTATTTTGAAAAAAAAATCATATAAATTATAGTTCTATACTTTGTGAGATGATAATAAAATAAAATTCAGATGTAATACATTGTAGCAGAAAACCCACTGATGTATTATAAACTATTTGTTCTATAATTCATATGTGCCCTTTGATTTCTCCAGTAGCCAATACAAGATTCAGAAATATTGATTTATAAACATGAGTAATGAAGTATTTTGACTGTCACTACATGGCATGTCTATAAATAGAAACTGAGTTCCTGGGAAAGAGACACTTTCTGACCCTGTCTTAATTTTGTGGTTGTTAAATGATTGTACATGTACAATATGTTTACCTGTTGATAGAACTGTGCAATTGTTTCAGTTTGTGTAATTGTTTCCATCTGTGTACTTGTTTTGCTTCAATTCATATCTAACTCACTAGTCGCATTTCAACATTTCAAAGGTTATCACAATAGCTCTGCTACTGAAGTTTATTGTCACGTTTAACTATTGAATCATTGAAATGTATGCATATATTTTAGATGTGTAAAGGCCTCTTTATAGCAACATATGCGTAATACAATATCACTGCAGTATGTTTAATAAGATTATTTAACATTGACAGTAATTCAATATCTTGATGTTACTCTGTTTGGCAGTATACAAGTGTGCTGTGAGTCCCACAGGAGACAGGCTGTACATCACTAACTGGGACAACAAGCTTCTCACCCTGGCCAGGGATGGCACACTCCTGGCTACATACACAGACCCAGCACTACCTGGCCTACTAGAGGGTCTACATGTGACCCCTGCAGGCCAGGTGCTGGTCTGTGGATACAGGCCCCACACTGTACTACAGGTGGGCTGGGAGGGGCAGAGTAAGCTGGCTACGCTGGCTACTGAGGAGGATGGAGTGAGGAGGCCATGGTCAGTCTGCTACAGCAGCACCACATCATCCATCATTGTGGGACAGGACAGGGACGACAACACCCTGGTGTTCAGAGTGGAATAGTGTGTACATGTATGTATTAGTTGTTGTAATTAGTGATTAGTATTTCAATGACCATGTGTTGTTTAGCATACGAACATAGTAGTGTGTGATGTTACAATACAACATTGTTTGTGTAGTTAAAGATACAAATAATTTATGTGCACATATTGTTATCTAATTACACATTGTGAGGGTTTTTGTTAGAACATTAGATCTAATGCATATTATGTTATGTTGTCATAACATTTGTGTCATTATGGTCCTAACATTTAGTTCTTGTAAACTGTGCATGAAAAAACAAAGCATTTCAACTGAAAATTTCATATTTGTACATAAATGCACATGTACATAGCAACTAAGGCTATTTTTAGACTTTCATTTCTATAAACACCATGCCATGTAAGAAATGTATATGGATGAATATTTTTTATATAAAATATTGTTTAAGTAATCTTTGGAGGCGCATATATTGGAATTTTACGCAATGTTTACAGAAAGGTAACACTTGATGTGAGATTTATTAATTTGCCACATTTTATGCTGTTGAGCATTTGTTATTGATTTTCATTACATTTATATAAATTTGTGTGAATCCTAAATATACATACAAGAAAAACATCAAGCTATTTTGCTGCTCCAGTCGCTGCTGAGTCAGGACAAGGATGCTGAGGATATGGTGGACAAGGATGACCTGAATACACTGAAGGTAACAAAGACGTTTTAATTATCAGGCCTTTTCATGGCCAATTTGGGAAAAAAATGCAATTTTGGGATTTTTATTTTTTTCGTGCGAAAAGTACATTGATTTCAGAAAAACAAATTTAATATAACTATTTCTAATACTTATAATTAAAAGAATAAAATCATATTATGCTAGTAATATACTTTTTAGCCGGATTTTTTTCGAAAAAATCTCGGCTTATAGATTGATGTTGTCGGGCGGGGCGGGCGGGCGGGCGGGGTGGCGGCGTGCTCGAAAATGTTAAAGTTCTTATTTCATGGTATAACTTTGGTATGCTTGGACCTAGAGTATTCAAACTTGACATGAAGGTTGGCCAGGATTAACAGATGACCACTGGTCATTTCAAGGTCATTCATTTGAAGGTCAAGGTCACTGTGACCTTCAATATAAAAAATGTTAAAGTTGTTATAACTTTGGTATGCTTGGACCTAGAGTCTTGAAACTTGACATGAAGGTTGGCCATAACTAGTTAGTAACCACTGGTCATTTCAAGGTCATTCATTTGAAGGTCAAGGTCACTGTGACCTTGAATGTAAAAATGTTAAAGTTCTTATTTCATGGTATAACTTTGGTATGCTTGGACCTAGAGTCTTCAAACTTGACATGAAGATTGGCCAGGATTAACAGATGACCACTGGTCATTTCAAGGTCATTCATTTGAAGGTCAAGGTCACTGTGACCTTCAATATAAAAATGTTAAAGTTGTTATAACTTTGGTATGCTTGGACCTAGAGTCTTGAAACTTGACATGAAGGTTGGCCAGAACTAGTAAGTAACCACTGGACATTTCAAGGTCATTCATTTGAAGGTCAAGGTCACTGTGACCTTGAATGTAAAAATGTTAAAGTTGTTATAACTTTGGTATGCTTGGACCTAGAGTCTTGAAACTTGACATGAAGGTTGGCCAGAACTAGTAAGTAACCACTGGACATTTCAAGGTCATTCATTTGAAGGTCAAGGTCACTGTGACCTTGAATGTAAAAATGTTAAAGTTCTTATTTCATGTTATAACTTTGGTATGCTTGTACCTAGAGTCTTCAAACTTGAAATAAAGATTGGCCAGTACTAGAAGATGACCACTGGTCATTTCAATGTCATTCATTTGAAGGTCAAGGTCACTGTGACCTTAAATGTTAAAATGTTAAAATTGTTATAACTTTGGTATGCTTGGACATAGAGTCTTCAAACTTGACATGAAGGTTTGCAAGCACACTTAGATGACCACTGGTCATTTCAAGGTCATTCATTCTAAGGTCAAGGTCACTGTGACCTTGAATGTAAAAATGTTAAAGTTCTTATAACTTTGGTAGGTAAAAATGTTAAAGTTCTTATTCCATGTTATAACTTTGGTATGCTTGTACCTAGAGTCTTCAAACTTGACATAAAGGTTGGCCAGTACTAGAAGATCACCACTGCTCATTTCAATGTCATTCATTTGAAGGTCAAGGTCACTGTGACCTTCAATGTTAAAATGTTAAAATTGTTATAACTTTGGTATGCTTGGACCTAGAATCTCAAATTGTGTCCAATCTATCTGCTAGAACTGGTGTGATAGAAACCTTTTGGAGTGATCATAAGGCTGTCTTGATTTCTGTGTAGGTATGTGAAAGCAAAACAATAAATAGTATTATTTCATCTAAGTTTATTTTCTTACATTTGATAATGAAATTGATGGAAACTTCAAACAATATGTTACTAATTTGCTAATAAAAAAATTGAGATCAAACTTTCCTAATTGTCAATTCAAGTTCATATTTGTGACCTTAAATGTTATTGTTGTTCATGTATATGCATGCATTCAAAACATAACACAAGGTTTGCTCATGCCTTGAAAAGTACTTACATTTCATTTTGACCTTTGAACAATATTTCAGTAATTTAAGTATTGCATTGACAAAAACACGAAAGGTACTTTCCTGTCATTTAAATAAAAAATCCGGCTTCAATGCGGTCATCTCCGACCGCGGAACTCTTGTTTTTAGATCTTATTGAAATATAATTGAGACATATTAATCATAAGGCACTTATTGTGCCCCCCTTTTGAAGAAGAGGGGGTATATTGTTTTGCACATGTCGGCCTGTCGGTCCTTATGTCCGTCCACCAGATAGTGTCCTGATGATAACTAAAGAACGCTAAGGCCTAGGATCATGAAACTTCATAGGTACATTGATCACGACTGGCAGATGACCCCTATTGATTTTCAGATCACTAGGTCAAAGGTCAAGGCCACAGTGACTCGAAATATTAAAATGATTTCCGGATGATAACTCAAGAATGCTTACGCCTAAGATCATGAAACTTCATAGGAACAATTATCATGACTGGCAGATGACCCCTATTGATTTTCAGGTCAAAGGTCAAGGTCACAGTGACTCGAAATAATATAATGGTTTTCAGATGATCACTCAAGCATGCTTACGCCTAAGATTATGAAACTTCATAGGTACATTGATCATGACTGGCAGATGACTCCTTTAAATTTTCAGGTCACTAGGTGAAAGGTCAAGGTCACAGTGACTCGAAACAGTAAAATGGTTTCCTGATGTTAACTCAAGAATAATTAGGCCTAGGATCATGAAACTTCATAGGTATATTGATCATGTCTGGCAGATGACCCCTATTTATTTTTAGGTCACTAGGTCAAAGGTCAAGGTCACGGTGACCCGAAACAGTAAAATGGTTTCCGGATGATAACTCAATAATGCTTATGCCTAGGATCATGAAACTTCATAGGTACATTGATCATGACTCACAGATGACCCCTATTGACTTTCAGGTCACTAGGTTAAAGGTCAAGGTCACGGTGACTCGGACACAGAAAAAATGGTTTAGGGATGATAACTCAAGACTGCTTACTCCTAGGATCATGAAACTTCATAGGTACATTGATCATGACTCGCAGATGACCCCTACTGATTTTCAGGTCACAAGGTCAAAGGTCACGGTGACTCGACACAGTAAAATTGTTTTGGAATGATGTCTCAAGAATACTCCTAGGCCTAGGATCATCAAACTTCATAGATACCTTGATCATGACTGGCAGATGATCCCTATTGATTTTCAGGTCACTCGGTCAAAGGTCAAGGTCACAGTGACAAAAAACGTATTAACACCATGGCTGCCACTACAACTGACAGCCCATATTTGGGGCATGCATGTTTTACAAACAGCCCTTTTTAAAGAAAGAAAAACGCTTTGCGTATGGGTCAGTTTCACATACCCATAAATACGCCAGGAAAAGACTGCTTAATGTATTAAGAATGCAAAAAAGATGAGGTGGAAAAGAAAAGTATGAATTTACTTAAGATAAAATATCCTCTTTACTTGTTTGTATAGTGTAAACTCATATATATATTCATCCGAAATTTCGTGGTCAAAAAGACTTACCGACACATTAGTTTATTTTGTGGATTTTTCAGTTCAGAAAAATAAATGATGAATTTGTGTCAGTTATTTTTCTGTGTGTGATAACTTTGTGGATCAGTGAACCCTTAAAATCAACCAAAATAATGTCCTTCAAATAATAATGGTTTACAGTGTAACCTGTGTATTAAGAATGTTAAAAATAAAATTGACAAGAATGATATGATTTAACAAAACATAAAATGGCGTCTTTTATTGTGTATATCATGTTTACAGCAAGACTTGTTTTACTTGAGGATCAATAACTCAAACTCTTCTTCAGCTCAATGCTTTCCAACTTATCATACAGGAACCTCAGTTACACAACACCCTGAGAATTTCTGTCATCCTCATAAGGCCTTGAGTTTTTATAAAGTTGTGAGATATTTAAGAAAGCTTATAAATATGATTCCATGGAATGCATTTGTTCTCAATAAGAAGGACCCCGGCCTCATTCCCAGAACAGTGTAATAAAAGCTTTAGAGTTAGTTTTTTTCATGCATGGAATGGCAACAATGTAAGGTTGCATGGGAAAACAGGACTTAATGCATGTGTGTAAAGTGTTGTCCCAGATTAGCCTGTGCAGTTTGCATATTCCATATTGGTTGGCTCAACGTTACAGCTACTGCTCAGCAAAGAAGACAACTGTCTGATGAAAGGCTGGCCGTATTACAGTCCAGTGATGTCGGGGGACGCGCGTCGGCCTTTCCATGGCTGGGGATTGCATTTTAGCATTTTAATTTTAAAGCGGCGCAATAGTGGGCATTCTGTTTCTAACAAACACATCTCTTGTTTAGATCTTATCGAAATATAATAGAGATATAATTATCCTGAGGATATTTTTTTTTTTAAATAAACGCTTTGGGTGTGGGTCCCTTGAACAGACCCATAACTTGGCAAGGGAAATGTATGCATGTGTATTTCCTGTTTATTTAGAATGCAAAAAAGATGAGGTGGAAAAGAACAGTATGTAGTTTCATTAATTGTCATCCATGCATTTAGGGAATTTTTTTAATATAGGAAGTCTCTTCTAAACGAAATTCCGTCTAGCGGAGTAGCCTGTGTGGCTGTATGGGCTCATCTGGGAAGACACTTTACGCAATATTCATAATAAATTACTGTTTTCTCAAAAGGAGGCTCAAAGCAATTCCACCTACAGTCTGTCACAGAGTTTAACAAGATGAGCCTCGTTCTGGGAAACGAGTGCTTAATGCATTCAAAGTGTCATCCACACATTAGTCTGTGTATTGCACACACAGACTAATCATAGAGGATACTTTCTAATTGGGATGATTTTTTTTTTGAAAGGGACTTTCTTCAAAACAAAAATCAAGTATTGATGGAAAGTGTTGTCTTATGTTAGCCTGTGAGGACTGCACAGGCTACTGTGGGACACCACTATACACATTCATTAAGCCTGGGTTTTCAGTCTGTTTAAGGGTGGTATTTATACATTCTGATGAGAAGAAATATGGTATACAAACAATATTCAGGGTTCGACACTAAGGCACGTCCGACAGACATTGTCTAGTAAGATCGGTGGTCGGGCTAGAAAAACTGCGGGCTAGCTTGTCCGACTGATCGTACATAAATTAAACAAAAATCTATACTGATTCAAATAACTATAAATAACTGCTGTGAAAACCTTTACTTTAAATGTGTAAAATTACTCTTGTATCCGTTATTACCATTAAAACAAAACTAGTATATTTAAATAAACGCGGAGCATTCACACGATTCATCGCTATTTTTAGACGCAAAGGAGAGTTTCCTGCAGAAATTGCTTGTTTCAATTGGTCAAGTTGTTATGAATATTAATGATTTTCTGCAGTGTCGTAAAACTGTAGAGCATGATTTTACGACTTCTATCGAAAATCGGTGTCGTCAATGAAAACATTTTTGCGTAGCAGACAAGATAATGTAATTTAAAGAATGGCTTTGTTAAAGTTCGGATTTTTGTTCGACAAATCAGTTAATAAAAAAGAATCCGACGCTTAACTGACACGAAACGTAAATATGAAGAAACACGAAAACGTCAATTTTATCCAAGATGGAAAATCTAGTCAGTTCCCATGGCTTGAATTTGACGAAGAAAAGCAAAAAAAGGGGTTATTTTATTGTTTTACTCTATATAATGCATAAAAAAATCTGGTCTTCACTGATTATTTACTGATAAATCCTGATTAAACAGTTACATGACACAATTGTGTTCATTTGCTACATGTATGTCATTTATGGTCTAGTAGACATCAGGTTCGGGCTAGTACATTTTAAGAGGAGCTGGTCCGACGGTCTTGCTGTAAAAAAGGTTAATGTCGAACCCTGTAATATGATTAAAATTTGGTTAATGAGACAATGACGTACATATACATGCAAATTCACAATAATTGTTAAGCGATAGTTATGTAAGCAATGGATGATGGAAATTACAGTGCTAAAATTTAATTGTTTTCGTGATATTCCTTTTCTCAAAGATTTGAAATCTCAATATATTTATAAATTACTCTAAATGGGTATTCAAAGTAAAAAACTTATTTTAATTAAATTTTAGAAGCTTAATTAATTTAAATAAAGAAAGAATGAAAACAATTCAAAAATACAATAACAAATGTATTAATAGTACCTATTGGTGTATTTGGACTTGTTCACAGATTAGCAGAATGGCAATTTTCTTAAAATTGTAATATACAATCGAAACCCGATGGCTCAAAGTCGCTTTGCATCAAAGCACGTTTGTATTGCTATATATTCATATACATTTCTGCCTGATGACTCAAATTTGCAGGGGTCCAATTATCGGATGGCTCAAGCTGTTTCTGCAGTCCCGGTCACAATTTTCACACGTTCTTTTGTTCGTTTTGCTTTAAAGCGGCAAGGGTCGCACAAAGCTGTTACTTGATTATAAGCATGTTATAATTTCAAACATGTCATCCAATCAATGTTTAATTGATTCGAGTAAAATATGACATTTTGTATACAATCTGGCGTTTTTCTTTGATGCTGTAATATAATGTCTGGAACGGCTGCATGTTCTATGTCATCTTGAAGTAATGAATTACCGGTATTTTGTATCTTTACATCATGTCATTCTTAAAAAAACAAACAAATGAATTAATACATATCATGCTGTTTAATTTTTCGGTGATGTGTATAAAATGCTTATGATTGCTTTGATTCTTAGCGTTATTCCTTACATATGATAATTTTTTGATTGTATATTTAACTATTTTAAAATATTGATGACTTAAAAATATGACGTATATATTTTCTGTTCTTACTAATTCAACAAATTATTGCAAAGAAATGTTAGTAAACGTACATCTATTTGAAATCAGTTCGATCGAATTCCAGATGGGTCGAACTTTTGTCGTTGGTCCCGGCGAGGTTTAGTTATTGGTTTTCGCCTGTATTGAGCAATTTATGTTTTTATTGTAATTAAACTAAGGAATACACCTCTCTAAAAAAGATTTAAAATTATTGTTCTGAACAATTGTGTATCAAAATTAAAAAATAAATACAATAAAGCTTTTAAAACACTTTACAAAAAAAATGTTGAAAAAAAATCTAAATTCATTATTATTTGTTGGAAATTAATTAATGTTCATTTGGTGGGTTTACTAATCCACGAAATAAACTCAAACACATAACAAAATGACCCGGGGCTAATTCCTGTTATTACAAAATCAGGAATCCACAAATTTACGTGTCCATGGACAAGTATTTTTTTATAATCTGGAGGTGCCAACAAATATAAATCATTATCCAGTGTCAGGGGGGTAACATTCCAGTCTCCAGCTTGAATTGGTGACTAATATTTTGCTTTGTTTTATCTGTCAGGGCCTTTTTTGAAATAATAGTCTGTCAGAAAGGAGCCATGACTCAGGGTTATTTTTTCCATCTTAGGGAATGGCATTTTTTCACGAATTTCAGAATTTTGTGACTCAAATTTTCACAATTAAAGAAGTTTGCAACTGAAATTTTCACAATGTACTCTTTTTCGCAATTTTGAAAAATTCAAGACCGAAGGATAACACAAAAATGACTCAAAACAAGTCCTGTGATTTGATTTGTGTTTGTGGACTTTTGGGTATATTTGTTCTGAAACTTTAATTTTTCCCTAAACATATCAAACAAAGTTAATGTTGCAATTTACTTTCAAAAAAAGATCGTGTCTTGGTATTGGTAAATGTGAAATTTTCTATGTTTGGGCGTCATCAAAGTACGAACGAACTAGTTTTGTCAGCAGGTAGTCATTAAGGGCAAGTAGTCTGTTACATAATTTTACTCCCAGGTGTATATGAACAGCCATGTATTTCCCTATTTTTTTAAAAGCACTCATAATAGACACTTCTGTATTTGCAAGTAGAATAATAAAATGAGCACTGACACTTAACATTGCCACAAAAACGCATGTAAAATAATATTTTGATGGCTTTTAACAATTAAGTTCCGTGCAATTAAAAAGACCCATCATTCTCATTTGAAGATTTTATGCTAGGAATTTTCCCAATAGTATTTATTATGATGCAAATTTTCCTTATTTGTGTGGTACAGATGCTTTTTTTACAAAAAAAGCTGGTGTATTACTAACTTACATGTACAAGTTCAAAATACTGACTGGGCCAAAATATTTCATATTGGTCCCCTTAATGTTACAGCAATTGCTGAGCACAGCTGAAGACTGTTTAATGAAAGGCTCAGCGGTATCAAAGTCCAGCAATGTGCGGGGACACGGCCTATCCATATCCGTATATTACATCATTTTAGCTGTCACTAACATGGGAGATAACTGTAGATCTGCACCAGCAGTGAGTTCTTCCTCTTAAGTTGCTTTTTAATTATTTTAGCCGACACTAACAAGGAAGATAATTAAAAATCTGCACCAGCAGTGGGGTTTGCCTTTAGGTTGCTGTTTAATCAATGACACTAACAAGGGAGAGAATTGAAGATCTGTATCAGCAGTGAGTTGTAGCTCTTTAAGTTGTTTGTTTAAATATGTCTAACAACTTTATTACATGTTGATTTACTTTGGAACTGTTTTCTAGTGTGAATTTTAACAGATTTTAACAATCAAATATCTGTAAAGGCATGGTAAAATATTGTGTGTGTGTTTTTTGCAACTTTGCAAAGACATTAATATTTGATTATTTCCTCCCGTTTATTGAAAAATATATTAACAGTAAAACATCTGTAAAGGCATTATAAAAGTAAAGAGATTAATATAATGAGTACAATTAGAAAAAATCATGCTATAAAGATAAATAAACTGTGCTGTGGGGAAATGGGGCTTAATGCATGTGCTTAACTTGTTGTCACATATTAGCCTGTGCAGTCAGTACAGGCTAATGAGGGACATCAATTTGCTCTTTAATGTGGTTTTGCTGGAAAGAAGTATCTTCTTTATAATAATCCAAAGTGTCCTCCCTGATTTGCTTACTGTGAAACCATTTATTTTCGTCAGCACGAAATTTCGTCCTTTTTAAAAAAATGACTATTTCGTCAGCACTTAAATTCGTCCATTTCTGGTTTTGAAAAAAAAGCGTCCGATTTGTTTGTAATGTTTGTAATAAATGTAATACGCGGTTTCAAAAAATTTGTGCTGGGGAAAGAGGGGTGACACTTGGAAGTCACTTGCAGGAGGTGGGCCTTGTTTGACATATGCCAATTAACAAGTCTGTTATTTCAGGTGATAGTAACTGTCCCTTATTATTTTATGTCATTGACACGGTCTTTGTTATGATTAGCGGATAAGTGGGACTGAATAACCGTTAACGAGTGTTTTAAACAACGAAGGTACGGGTTTTTATGTAAATGTACAAAAATAGTAGATCCAGTTAAAACCAAACAACCAAACACAAATCAATATGTTCTTTATTAATTTGTAATAAAAGCGCAGAATATATTTCAGTCTGGTGTTGATCACACATAGTCATATTTTAATTGCATTTAATAGTATTGTCTTTAATCCGGATTCACCGCTTGTTGTTGGTATAATCTGCAACACCCCTGAAAAACACAATACACACAATTGGTAATATAGTTGTTAACAATAAGCGCTAATGAACACTATTATACCTAAACGAAGTCGACGCATTCGATACAGCCTTTTTGCATTCGCGTCTTACAGGAAATGTCAGTTGTCAGTACACTGGGTGATGTACACCCCTTTGTGTCAAAACTGGATTTAAATTTAGTGTGAATGGTCGACTGTTTCATGTTCTTTTTATCAATACCATCCGGGTATCTGTACTATAAGTATACCAGTCTACAAACAAGGTGCGCGCTTCCGCATATGGGTATTCGGACGTTCAAAAAATTGACGTACAGTGTAGCGTTCACACCGTCGAACGCATTTAGCAATATAACTCGTTTTTTCACTATTTCTTTACTTGCAAAAAATACTAGTGGCTTATAACTTACCTTGCAATCTTTTTTTCTCGCATTTTGCGAGTGTGCGAGTGTTAATTTCGAGCCCTGTGTATATGCGTGGATAACGCTGGATTTAAATGCCTCATGCCTACGGTAATTCAGTCTTATTTGTTTCAAATATGGAAAATGATTGTTCGTTAGGATCTTGAATTCGTCCATCAGTCAAAGGACGAAAAAGACAAAAATTAATATCTGACGAATAATAATGGTTTCACAGTAATTTTTACTCCAAGGGGTATGTGGAAAAAAAAAGCCTTTTCTTTCCATCTTAATAAAGTATACATAATAGGCACTTCCTTACCGGTATATGCAAGTGGACTAATAAAATGAGCACTGAAACTGAATATTTCAACAAAAACGCATGTCAACAAATATATTTTGATTGGATTTGTGCAATTAAGTTCCATGCAATTAAAAAGACCTATAATTCCCAAATTAAAAGATAGAATTTTCCCGATGTTTGATATTATTACGCCAATTTTCCTCATTGGTGTGGTACAAATACTTTTTCCAATTTGGCAAAAAAATTGCTGGTGTATTACTAATTTACTAGTTCAAAAGACTTCATATTGGTTTTCTCAATGTTACAGCAACTGCTAAGCACAGAAGACAAAGGAGTAGTGAAAGGCTCAGCCAAATCAAAGTCCAGCGATGTGAGGGTGACACAGCCTTTCAAGTCGTCGTATTGCAACATGAAGGACATTTTAGCTGAAACTAACTAGGGAGAGAACTGTAGATCTGCACCAGCAGTGAGTTGTTGCCCTTAAGTTGTTTAATGTTTTATTTATTTTTATAATGTCTTAAAACTTACATGTAAATTGACTTTAAAACTGTTTTCTAGTGTAAATTTAAACAGATTTTAACCATCAAAGATCAGTAAAGGCAAGGTAAAATAATATGTGTGTGTGTTTTTTTGCAACGTTGGTGAGACATTAATATTATTATTAAATATTAATATTGTTGCCTCCCATTTATTGAAACATATAATAACAATAAAACATATCTAATGGCATTTTAAAAGTAATGTGATTCATAGAATAAGTACAATAAAAAAATATTAAATTTTTAACCAGATGGTTTTCCTTCTTTGTGTTATGCAGCAAAAAATTGGCTAATAGATAAATAAGCTGTGATGTGGAAAAATGGGGCCTAATGCATGTGCTTAAATTGTTGTCACAGATTAGCCTGTGCAGTTCGCACAGGCTATTCACGGACAACACTTTCCTCTTAAAGGTATTTTTCATTGAACAAATTATCCTCTTTATGAAAATCCAGTCTAGTCAGAAAGTACACTCCCTTAGCTTATGTGAATTTCACATGCTAATCTGGGAGGACACTTTCTAACATTAGTGATCCGCATATTGGCTTATGAAAATACATCTCTGAAAATGGAGTAAAGATTATAGATATAAATTTACAGATAAGTATAGCATTAGCCAACACTTTGCTTGTTTTAATACAAAATGACTTAATTGTATTTATGTTTATGCTATTAAGGACAAGGAACCAATAAAATGCCAGATTAGAAATTCATGTTTTCGAAAACCTTCACAGCCAGTCAAGAGGCATAGTTTGTTATAGATTGTAATATACTTTGTTACAAGTTCCTATCACCCACTGTGTTGTTGTTGTTTTCAGCAGAGCACCAGCATTGATATCGAGTTGGCCCAGCAACCACACCAGTCCTGCCTGCAGAAGCCCCAGTCCAGATTGACCCTCCCCCTCCATTGACTTCTAACTCCTCCCCCTTGACCTCCTGCCTCAAAAAGTCAGCATCGTTGAACAACTCTGTTCTGCAGGAGATTCTTAGGGTGATTCTGTTCTGACAAACGCAATGCCCACGTCACGTTTTCCAAACATAAGCCTGGGTAGTTTTGTTAAGCTAGAGTTCCGCGTGGGCCTGAAAGGGACGAGTGTTACAGACACGAAAAGTTATAGCAGTAGTTATGGTAACGCTAACAGTCAGTTGTTGCTGTTGGATATCACAACAAATATCATGAAGAATAAAAAGTTCAATCACTTGTTCCAATCTGTATGGGACAAACAGAAATTGAACAGGAGAGAATCAAGGAACAATAAAAGGGTGAGCTTTCCTAGTGGCATACGTCTGCTGTTGATAGTTTGGACAACAGTAGGGTTACGGACTGCCCCAGATTGTCCTCTCAGCGGCCAAAATATCATAATAGAACAGACTTTTGGCAATGTTACTGACAAAAAAAGGCAAAAATGACTTGGTTGTGAACACCAAGAGCGCGATACATCTATGCTGACACAGAAAGGCAGTAATAACTTGGTTTTGAAAACCCAGAGCACAATACATCCATGCTGACACAGAAAGGAAGTAATGACGTGATTGTGAACACCCAGAGCACGATACATCCATGCTGACACAGAAAATAAGTAATGACTTGGTTGTGAACACCCAGAGCAAGATATATCCATGCTGTTACAGAAAGGCAGTAATGACTATGCTGTGAACACCCAGAGCACAATACATCCATGCTGACACAGAAAGGCAGTAATGACTTGGTTGGGAACACCCAGAGCACAATACATCCATGCTGACACAGAAAGGCAGTAATGACTTGGCTGTGAACACAGAACACGATACACCCATGCTGACACAGAAAGGCAGTAATGACTTGGCTGTGAACACAGAGCACAATACATCCATGCTGAAACAGAAAGGCAGTCATGACTATGCTGTGAACACCCAGAGCACGATATATCCATGCTGACACAAAAAGGCAGTAATGACTATGCTGTGAACACCCAGAGCAAGATATATCCATGCTGACACAGAAAGGCAGTAATGACTATGCAGTGAACACCCAGAGCAAGATATATCCATGCTGACACAGAAAGGCAGTAATGACTATGCTGTGAACACCCAAAACACAATACATCCATGCTGACACAGAAAGGCAGTAATGACTTGGTTGTGAACACCAGGAGCAAGATATATCCATGCTGACACAGAAAGGCAGTAATGACTTGGCTGTAAACACAGAACACAATACACCCATGCTGACACAGAAAGGCAGTAATGACTTGGCTGTGAACACAGAACACATTACACCCATGCTGACACAGAAAGGCAGTAATGACTTGGCTGTGAACACAGAGCTTAATACATCCATGCTGACACAGAAAGGCAGTAATGACTTGGCTGTAAACACAGAGCACAATACATCCATGCTGACACAGAAAGGTAGTTATGACTTGGCTGTAAACACAGAGCACAATACATTCATGCTGACACAGAAAGGCAATAATGACTTGGCTGTAAACACAGAGCACAATACATCCATGCTGACACAGAAAGGCAGTTATGACTTGGTTGTGAACACAGAGCACAATACATCCTTGTTGACACAGAAAGGCAGTAGTGACTTTGCTGTGAACTCAGAGCACGATACATCCATGCTGACACAGAAAGGCAGTAAAGACTTGGTTGTAAACACCCAGAGCACAATACATCCATGCTGACACAGACAGGCAGTAAAGACTTTGTTGTAAACACTAAGAGATCCATACATCCATGGGGTGTGCCACAGCCGCAAATTACGCCCACTATTGTGAACAAGGTTCTTAAAGTGAACACGTCTGGTTTTGTTATGAGCACATAGCACTCCAAGCCCAAAAGGCCTCGCATTAAATTGATGCAAGAGAAGGCTTTGGAAAATAACAGCAGTTTTGTTGTGTGGTCCAGTACGCCCTTCGACTCGCAACCTGAAGAAAGCAGAACTCAAACTCGTCTCTTAGCAATATCAGCAAGGCTAGCATGTCATCTCAGCTTCTTGGACTTCAGGTGAGACCTTACAGTGTTAATTATTTTGTTGAAATTTTGGGGCCGAAATTCAGCCCCATTCTTATCTCATAAAGTCTATATCCATGATTGCTGGCTAAAGTTCTCAATTCATGGTTTCCCGGAAGAAAAAGAATGTTTTGATAGGTTGCAACATTGAGTTAATCAGAACTCAAATTCAGCCTTTGGCAATATCAGCGAGGCCAGCATATCAGCTCAGCTTCTTGAGATTCAGGTGAGATCATACAGTGTTATTCATTTGTCGAAATTGGGGCCAAAATTGAGTCCCATTCCTAATCTTAAACAGTTTATTTTTTCCATAATCACTGACTAAAGTTCTCAATTCAAGATTTGACCCCAAACAATGTTTTAATAGGTTACAAATTGAGTTTGTTTCCTTATGCAGCTCTATAAGTTGAACCTTAGTGCAATTTATCTTGATAGAACTTATTCTCAATTTTTAAATTATGTTTAGCAATAACTACAACCATTCTCCCAATTAAATTCAAAACACTATGATTTTTTACGAAGTGTCCCAATCCAAAAATGGTTAAAATAAACTCTGCACAGAGCTAGCCCCTAGTTATAGCACATTTTAAAGTTTTTTAACCAAAATAACTGGCTTAAATATACCCCCACAAACGTAGTTTAGGGGGGTATATAGGAGTGAACTTGTCGGTCAGGCGGTCTGTCGGTCAGGCGGTCTGTCGGTCTGTCTGTCGGTCCGTATTAAGTGTCCGCTCTCTAATTCAAGTAGTTTTCATCCAATCTTCACCAAACTTGGTTAGAAGTTGTATGTACATGATGTCTAGGCCAAGTTTGAACATGGGCCTTGCCGGGTCAAAAACTAGGTCACGGGGTCACTTAGTGCGTTTTAAACATTCAGCATGTTGTCCGCTCTCTATTTCAAATAGTTTTCATCCGATCTTCACCAAACTTGGTCAGAAGATGTATCTAGATAATCTTAAGGCCAGGTTCGAACATGGGCCTTGCTGGGTCAAAAACTAGATCACCGGGTCACTTAGTGCGTTTTTTAACATTCAGCATGGTGTACTCTTTCTTATTCAAGTAGTTTTCATCCGGTCTTCACCAAACTTGGTCAGAAGTTTTATATAGATGATCTGAATGCCAAGTTCGAACATGGGCCATGCCAGATCAACCAATAGGTCACAGGGTCACTTCGTAAGTTTTACACATTGAGCATGGTGTCGGCTCTCTATTTCAAATAGTTTAAATCCGATCTTCACCACACTTGGTCAGAAGTTGTAACTAGATGATGTGTAGGTCAAGTTCAAAAATGGGCTATGCTGGATCAAAAACTAGGTCACGGGGTCACTTAGTGTGTTTTAAACCTCACCATGTTATCGGCTGTCTAATTCAAGTAGTTTTTATCCAATCTTTACCAAAATTTGTCAGAAGTTGTATCTTGATAATGTCTAGGTCAAGGTTGAATATGGGTCATGCCGGGTCAAAAACAAGGTCATGGGGTCACTTAGTGCGTTTTAAAGATCACAATGTTGTCTGCTCTCTAATTCAAGTAGTTTTCATCACATCTTCACCAAAATTGGTCAGAAGTTGTATCTAGATGATGTTTAGGTCAAGTTGGAATATGGGTCATGCTGGGTCAAAAACTAGGTCATGGGGTATCATAGTGCGTTTTAAACCTCACCATGTTGTCCGCTCTCTAATTGAAGTAGTTTTCATCCAATCCTCACCAAACTTGGTCACAATATTTATCTAAATGATCTCTTGGACAAGTTGGAACATGGGCCATTCCGGGCCTAAAACTAGGTCACCAGGTCACTCTGTGCATTTTTTAACATTCAGCATGGTGTCCGCTCTCTAATTCAATTAGTTTACATCCGATCTTCACCAAACTTGGTCAGAAGTTTTATGGAGATGATCTTAAGGCCAAGTTAGAACATGGGCTTTTCTGGGTCAAAAACTAGGTCAAGAGGTCACTTAGTGCGTTTTAAAAATTGAGCATGGTGTCCGCTGTTTTTTGTGAAGACGACATGCAAAATATTATGTTTCAATGCGTTATGTGGGGGTATTTGTCACGTCTGTGACACAGCTCCAGTTTGCTTATTTAACTAAGTTTCATTACTATTTTGAACTCACATCTATTGTTTCTTATTAAATGCCATGCAGTTGTATTGTCTCACATTTAAAGTTGTTATGTCTCAGGTATAAGTCATAAACTTTCACATTTAAAGGTGTGCAGACTCACACTTAAATATGTAGACTGTAACATTTATAGTTGTGTTGTCTCACATTTTAAGCTGCTGAGTATCACATTTAAAATTATGTAGCCTCACATTTAAAGTTCTATAGTCACACAATTAAAGGTGTGCAGTCTCACATTCTTAATTGCTCAAGTAATGCCTGTTTTTGATTTACAAAAAATAAATATAACACCTTGCTACAAACCCAAAAATTCCAATATCAAGTTGGTGCATGTAAAACATTGATACTACGTTATTCTGAGTTCTAATTGGTGAAAAATTAATTGCAATATTCTAAATATCAATTAAAGGCACGATGTTTGGCATTTAAAAAACAGGTCTGTAAAGTAAGGTGTTGCAAGGCTTATTCATGTGTCACTAAACAATCCGGTTTTAGTTTACTTTCCATTTCCTTTTCAGTGAACTTTACTAGCAAACATGACTAACGTCATTGAAGTGAAAGTCGATGACAACCCCCTTCTTGCACAAATACTACAATTGCTTAAGAAATTCAGCACGAAGACGTCTTGCGTCAGACTACCAAGCCTCCTATCAATATCTTCTCCCATGTTGGCTACATCAACACTTCCAACAGCAGAGCCTTGGTGAGTTCGACTTCCGTCTCGGCATCGATGTCGCTTAGCAACAATTGGATGATTGCGTCGACAAATTAGGCCGGACAAGTTGCTCGAACTGAAACGATCTGATTCAACAGGTAGAGCAGGCGTTGCCTGACACGTCCGTTAATGTGACTGACCACGATATGTTGTTCTCGAAAAATGTGAACCTTAGGCCTGGAGAGCAGTATGCGATTGACGCCATTCAACAACAGTTGTTGTCGGCAATTCTTGGGTTTGGGGTGGCGACTTCGGCGTCGGGACTCACACCATCTCTGTCTATGGCCCAGTGGCAGCAGCAGCAACAACAAGAACAATAAGTAGTATCTTAGCGGTGTTCTGGGATATGGGGCTTCATGTATGTGCTTAAATTGTCATCCCAGATTAGCCTATGCAGACTGCACATACATTAAGCCCTATTAAAGTGTCATCCCAGATTAGCCTGTGCAGACTGCACATACATTAAGCCCTATTAAAGTGTCATCCCAGATTAGCCTATGCAGACTGCACCTACATTGAGTCCTATTAAAGTGTCATCCCAGATTAGCCTGTGCAGACTGCACATACATTAAGTCCTATTAAAGGGTCATCCCAGATTAGCCTGTGCAGACTGTACATACATAAAGTCCTATTAAAGTGTCATCCCAGATTAGCCTATGCAGACTGCACATACATTAAGCCCTATTAAAGTGTCATCCCAGATTAGCCTGTGCAGACTGCACATACATTTAGCCCTATTAAAGTGTCATCCCAGATTAGCCTGTGCAGACTGTACATACATTAAGCCCTATTAAAGTGTCATCCCAGATTAGCCTGTGCAGACTGCACATACATAAAAACCTATTAAAGTGTCATCTAAGATTATCCTGTGCAGACTGCACATACATTAAGTCCTATTAAAGTGTCATCCCAGATTAGCCTGTGCAGACTGCACATTCATTTAGCCCTATTTTCCCAGAATGAGGCTTATATACTACACTTAACATCAGTATTTTATGTGCCTGAAAAGTTCCTAGCATCAAATGGGAATAATGTGCTTTTACACTGATCACACTTAGTAAATACAATGCAAATAGCACTTGATCTGATATCAATTTTAATCATAGAAGGTCAGGGCATTAAGTTTTGTATATTTTCGACCGACATTCAGCCCCTGAACCAAAAGTTAATCCTTGCATACAAATCTGCTTTAATATAATTTTTAAATTATATTTAATTTTAGTAAAATAATTACGTAAAAGCCTTCAGCTCATTTTAAAATTATTTTCTTCATGTATTTTCAATATTTATTTAAATTCTTGGATTTTGTTTTAATAGCCTGTTCCTACAGGAACCCATGCAATCATAGATCGGTACCTAGCTGAACAACAGGCTGTCTGGTCAGCTGGGCCCAGACGCCCAGTGACACTTCCTGGCCCAGGACCTTGGGGCAAATGCTCAACTAGTCCTACCTGCAGGGTGGAGCCACTCTGAACCTGGGGCTCCATACTTTCTTGGCCAGCGGCCAAGATTACCTTGTCAATGAGGTAGGTTGGTAATGTACATGTAATTAACCATTTATAATGTGCAGTGATTAACTCCAAATTTTAATTTAAACAGTTTGTGTTAAATATTGATAAAACTCTATCCTGGCTGCTAACTTAAACAAATCATTTATTTAAGTGTTAAATATTTATAATAGCCGCCATTTGTATTGCCTTGAAAGGGCTCAGTTGGGGGGGCGTACACATGTGTCCTTGTTTGTAATTCTCCCCGTCCTTACTTTCATCCTAATGTCCGACCCACCTTTTAGTGTTGCATGTAATTTAATAAATATTGGTTCCTGAGGGACACAAAATGTTTATATCAAGTGTACAATATATAGAAGGCTATGTTTGTATCAAGTGTTTAATGTATATCCCATTTGTATCAAGATCCTTCAAACATAATTTATTTCTTAAATATTTGTTTACTCAAACAACATTGATTGACTTCTTATATAACTGATGCCATTTCAGAATGCATTAAATAATTTTGTTTACAGGGACACATTCCTGGGATGCCCTAAGGTCTTTCTATCTGTTCACAGAGGTCTTATACTCATAAGTTCAAGCCCAGTGAGCGATGTTCACATTATCAAACTCTGCATCTCAATAGGTAAGTCACCTTGCCGTTGCAAACGTGTTCACTGTGACAAAGCATTCAGGAGACCCAGTCGTAATAGCCTAAACCGTTTGATGCAATAAAGCTTTCACAAATACCCAATAGGTAAAACCCAATACAAACTGGGTTTCTGCTCTTCAATAAATTGACCACTTTATCTAATCTAAGTTTAAGGGTTCAGCCACAAACAACTGTATCTAATATAGAAATGTGAAGAAAATGCAAAACTTGCAAGCTAAACCCTCAAATTTGCATTTTAAATTTAACATCTTTAGTTACATTAAAACTCAAAACCACAACAACAATAAAATGAAACAATTTATGAGCAGGTACCAACATATTTGACTCTTTAAATCTTGACAAAATCAGGTTCCATATTAACTGTATGTATGGTTTTTAAACTAACATTGAATTACGAAGAGGGATCAGTGATGTTCGTAGCTTTTAGTTTAGGGGGGCGGTATATAGGAGTGAACTTGTCTGTCGGTCTGTCTGTCTGTCTTTCGGTCGGTCCGTATTAAGTGTTTAAATATGGGTCATGCTGGGTCAAAACATAGGTCGCGGTGCCACTTAGTGCGTTTTAAACATTCAGCATGTTGTCAGCTCTTTAATTCAAGTAATTTTCATCCAATCTTCACCAAACTTAGGTTGACGTTTTATCTAGATGATCTCTAGACCTAGTTTGAACATGGGCCATGCTGGGCCAAAACCTAGGTCACGGGGTCACTTAGTGCATTTAATGCATTGAGCATGGTGTCTGCTCTCTGTCTCTTATTGACGAAGTTTACTTCCGATCTTCATCAAACTTGGTCAGAAGTTTAATATAGATGATATCTAGGCCATGATTGAACACTGGCCATTCTGGGGAAAACAAACTAGGTCAAGGGGTCACTTAATGCGTTTTACACATTCAGTATGGTGTCCGCTCTCTTTTTCAAGTACTTATCATCCCCTTCTCAACAAACTTGGTCGAAAACTTAATCTAGATGACCTTTAGGCCATGTTCGAACATGGGCCATTCCGGGCCATAAACTAGGTCAAGGGGTCACGGGTGCGTTTTACACATTTAGCAAGGTTTTCCCATTTCAAGTACCTTTCATCCCCTCTTCATGTCTGTGACAAAGCTCTAGTTTGTTTGTTATTAAGTTAATGAATGGCTTTTTGAGAGAGTATCAAGTGTGTTGCCAGGGTAATGAAATGCTTATAAAGTCTTAAAAAATGTTGTCTTAATTTATACATGACATACTTAATTGCAGAAACCCGGATAGCAAGGCGTTGAGTTTGTTCTTGAAGCATTTGCACCAGAAGCAGTCATCATCTTGATATTCTGGAATCTCCATGGTGAAGGACGACCTCAGTCTGTGAACAAAATGCAGAGCTAACCTCAGGTGAGTGTTCAAGTCATGTGCATGTTTTTTTTACGCCCCCAAGTTCATAGATGTGTGGGTGAATGTAGATTTACCTTTGTCCCTCCATACGTGCATCCTGCTGTTGGATTTTTATGCATAGTCTTAACTCGAAAAGTATTGTTTCTAGTGTGATTAAACTTAACATATTTTCCAAACCATACTGTGAACTTGCCTACTTGTGTATTTTGATTTCGTTTTCTTTGACATATGTGGAATTTTGAGACAAAAGCAAAATGTAGGTGAATGGTGGCAAACCCTTTCACTACTTCAAAACAAAAAGTTTGATTCCGACGGCAAAATGTATATTCATCAAATCACAATCCAAATGGTTTGGTAATAAAAAGAATACACTTTAATTTAATCACTTATTATTAATTATTATTTTATAAGTAGTCTCAGGACAATTATTTTCTCGATGGATTCAAATCAGATTAGTTGTATCATTCTGAAATACCAAGTGCTCCGCGTGTTCTTTTTTTCCATTGGTATCAAAGATAAAATGAAAAACTGACATTTACAGTAACAAGTATTTTTTTCAGATGCCTTTTGACGAAATCAAACCATCCGATCAGAAACACAGACTGTTGCAGCAGTTGTTACCATATTGACCGCAGTCAAACCTAAGAAGCTCAGAGATAAATACTGATTTAGTTCTGCTAGTCTCTGCATACCGCCTGGTTTGGTCAGCACTTACTCTGACTCTTTGAATATTATGACGGATGGAAATGAATGACCTTGTTCAGATTGAAATGGCAGAATGACACATCACAACAATTCAAGTGGAAAGCCAGAAAGTCATGTCAACAGCCACATTTTGTATGTCACCAGCCAAGTTGTATTCAAAGACAAACAATAGTTTATTCTCTATTGTGTATGTGACCAGCCAAGTTGTATTCAACGAAAAACAATAGTTTACGTTTTATTTTTTATGTGACCTACCAAGTTGTTTGTATAGGTCCCTGGTTTAGCAAAGCATTTAAAGTATTTTTAAAAGCACACATATTGCATGTCAATTCAATGTCTTTGCCTGTATTATGAAACTTTCACTACAGATGTTGATCCTCATGATGGTAAATAAATGGGAAATACAATGTTATCAAAGATTTGTTAAGATTGCCAAAGCTGTTTAAATGATGCTGGTAACTTGAACAAGATTGAAAAAAACATTGGAGTGTTTTCATGTTATAAGACATGTTTCAGTTGTCTGTTTTTAACCCGTTAATATAGATTAGCTAATGAAAAGTATTTGTTCAGAAAGGTGTAAAATGTTTACGCTTCAGATTTTTGTCAATCAACCTTATGAAAACAATACTAGTCAATTGGCTCATTCGGGTCG
The DNA here is from genome assembly GCF_020536995.1 of Dreissena polymorpha. Taxonomy (NCBI): domain Eukaryota; kingdom Metazoa; phylum Mollusca; class Bivalvia; order Myida; family Dreissenidae; genus Dreissena; species Dreissena polymorpha. The sequence goes on along the minus strand of NC_068355.1, from coordinate 35,620,849 downwards.
GTATTCTATCATGAATCTTTTTTAGTAGCATACTATGTATTTCATGGGAATATAAATAAATTCTGGGCAAAATTATTTAATCTACCTGAAATAATCGATTCTGTATTTACTACTAGTACTTTGTTGATTTCAATGGATAGTGTTTGTTAAATGAGTAGAGTATGACTCTTGTTGAAAAGCTTTAAATGAAACTGTGAATTAAAAAATAAATATTAAATTTGTTTTACAGTTTTATGAAAAATGGCAAAATATTGTTAAGTTGTGTTGTTTTATCATATACTAACATGGTCATAAGTGTTAAAATTTGTTTTCGGACATAATAGTTTATTATGCTTTATATTTGTATATGTACATAACGACGACAAGATTGTATCCTCTTTAATCAGTGAGCAACTTAATCAAGATATCTTGATCACTGTATCAAGTGTATATTTTGCCATTTATACATAGAGCAACTGTAAAACAATTGTATTTTAAATGTAATGTATCCATGTATTGTTGCCATTTTTATTAGATAAACTCACTGTTAACATTAATTTGTACAAACTATTGTTATAAAAAACATTTCTTGTTTCAATGCTAAAATATGTATTAAACTGTTAAAATAATGCACAGTAACAACTTCTGAAGAGAAAAATATACTTAAGGTAATAGAAACACATTGTTATATGAAATGCTTTTTATTAAGAACACCTACTTAAAATTTGTTTAATTTTGTTTAACATTATCTGAAGAAAAAATAGTACCTTGTAATTTGAAATCAGTCAATGAAAAAAAAGGGAGTGTTGCCATATGCTAACAATAGTCAAGAAGTGCAAATGCCTTTATGGTTAATACAACAGAGCAATACAATTTGCTTAAACTAGAGCACCACATAAAGGGTGCCATGCTCGGCTACGGGTGCAGTTTTGAATAAATGAAAGCTTGACATAATTTATTTGAGAGGTCACAGTGACTTGACCATTGACCTAGTGACCCCAAAATGGGTGTGGTGTGTAGAACTCATCAATGTGCATCTACATATGAAGTTTGAAAGTTGTAGTTGGAAGCACTTTGATTTTAGAGCCAATGTTAAGGTTTAAGCACGACACGGACGGCGGACGACACAACGAACTGGCTATGACATTACCTCGGGTTTTCTCCGAAAATATCCAGCTAAAAATAAAAACAAAGATGTCTGTTTTGCAAATTTTTTTAACACTTATGAATGTGCTTATATTAAACGTGAACAGTATTGACATATTGCTTATGATAAAGTTTGACATTTTATTAGTTTTGTAACAGCGTGTTTGACCTTTCAAATTGACCCTCCCACAATCCCTTATTCGCTTTCAGTGGGGCCAGTTTCTGTACATCTTCCACTACAAGTTCAGCAAATGTTTTATGACCAGATTTCCTCATATTTGTGAATGTTTATATTTAACTTTTATTGAATGCATGAAACATGTTTGTTCTGTTTTTGAAAAGCTGAAAATAGCTTGATGTTTGTAAATTGTGAGACATGTTAGATCAAATTGATATATAGAAAAAAACACATTTTGCATTAACTTGTATTGGTAGCTAAACAACACGTTTCCAAATACAAATTTAAGTATTTGGTATAAATATAATTGTGCTATATTTGTCATATCGGATGAAATGCAATTTTAATTATAATGTGTTTATATGTTCGTATACTCCAAATAATCATTTTAAATAAGTAAATATAGGGTAATCATGTCTATGGAAAGTATCCGTAGGCATGTTTTAATTGCTTGTGTACCTCATATGGATCAGGGTCTTTCTAAATTATTGCATGATTGTTAATGCCTATGTCTGATTGTGTAAATATCTTCAAAGATACTTGTTAAGAGGATTTTAATATTAAAAGATAAACTAGCATCTTAACTATAACCGGGCATCTTTTGCATTTATTTTAACGTGTTTATATTGTTTGGCTTACCGAGTTTAATATTGTCTATATATTCGTGCGTAATTTTATTGTGGTTGTTTTGTTAAGACAAAGCGCATATCACTAATGCTGTTGTTTTTGTTTTATGATATATGTAAATAATTAAACATGTTTATTTTGGTGATATGTATTTCCCAATCTAAGTGTAATGTTGCATTCTCAATAAAGTACATTGTTATACACGTGGAATAGTATTGCTAAGTGACAATTTGTTGTCTTTACAAATAAAAACCGCAAGGATTGTCGTATCAATTTTATAGCTTTCCCCTATTGAACTGGTGTAAAAACGTGACCGTGAGCTCATTTTGTTTAATGTTAACTGCCAATATATATATATATATATAGAAAGAAATTGTTCAAACAGTGTAAAAAATGTGTATCTTATACCCTAGCGCTTTCGACTACACTCTTCTTCAGGGGTGTATACAGATATGAGTTAACGATTCCCCAGTGCGAATGCACAATAGAGGTTAACTTATTGGCTTTCAGTCTTGTTTTTTTTAGTTATGTGTCGTTTTATTTTTTATGCCCCCCTTCGAAGAAGAGGGGGTATATTGCTTTGCTCATGTCGGTCGGTCGGTCTGTCGGTCCGTCCACCAGGTGGTTGTCAGATGATAACTCAAGAACGCTTGGGCCTAGGATCATGAAACTTCATAGGTACATTGATCATGACTCGCGGGTCCATACAATAACCGAAAAGCACCGAAAAGCACTCAATTTCTCTATATATATATGCAATATATCGTTTTTAGTGTATGTTAACGAGTTTAATTAGTAAGAAATGGTTATATGATTGTATGTTTATACTACATTGTGCCCAAAATGGTAAATATCGGCAATTACCGACCGAAAAGCACTTCATGTGGAAACCGAAAAGCACTCAATTTCTCGCTATATATATGAATATTTGCGTTTCTATTGTGTGTAAACGGATTAAATTAGTTATAAATGGTTATACATGTATTTCATGCATATTTATACTACCTTGGGTTTATTATGAGGTATTAAGCCCAAAAATTGGATAAATATCGGCAATATACCGACCGAAAAGCACTTCAAGTGAAGACCGAAAAGCACTCAATTTCTCGCTATATATATGAATATTTGCGTTTCTATTGTGTGTAAACGGTTTAAATTAGTTATAAATGGTTATATTTCATGCATATTTATACTACCTTGTGTTTATTATGAGGTATTAAGCCCCAAAATTGGATAAATATCGGCAATATACCGACCGAAAAGCACTTCATGTCAAGACCGAAAAGCACTCAATTTCTCGCTATATATATGAATATTTGCGTTTCTATTGTGTGTAAACGGATTAAATTAGTTATAACTGGTTATATTTCATGCATATTTATACTACCTTGTGTTTATAACGAGGTATAAATGCCCGAAATTTTATAAATATCGGCAATATACCGACCGAAAAGCACTTCATGTGAAGACCGAAAAGCACTCAATTTCTCGCTTTATATATATAATATTTGCGTTCCTATTGTGTGTAAACGGTTTAAATTAGTTATAAATGGTTATATTGCATGCATATTTATACTACCTTGTGTTTATTATGAGGTATTAATGACGACTGACCAAGTGTATAGACCTATAACATCATGCAACAAATTTGAATATTCCGCCTTAAGTATTCTGTCATCGGCGAGGAACTGATCAGATTTGTAGTAACTTTCGTTTTCAATAAGTTCAAGAGCAGATAACAATCTCAACAAAATATGTTGCTCTTCACTACCATTCAAACATTTTGAAATAGATCTAAACAGACAGTTGCCGTCACCGATTGTTTTTATAGGTGTGTAATGCCCTATCATTGCAGGATGAAATTTGTGCAGAATATTGATCGCCATCTTGTCCGCGTCTGAAGACGGGAACGTAACATCAGTCTGCTGTAATCCCACATTATATGCATCTAATAGTTTCCTTTCGGACTTAGCAGCATTTATCAATGCATTTTTCTTTTTTGACTGTTTATGCGGCCCGAAGTCTGTAAAAAGAGGGTGTCCCGAAGAGTTGACTAAATTTCTACAGCTAACGTTTAATCAAGCGCGTAAACTTCTCAAAAAACGATATTTCCCTATTTCCGTTCACATTTTAAAAATGTATGTATTAATGGCTTACTAACGCTCGATTGGTCACTGTCGGCTCGGGTACTACCTACATGTACCCGGTCGATATTAGACTGTACCCCAGTTGTATTTCCCGCCCAAAATCCGATGTCGTAAAACGCGCTAACGATTATCTTAAACAAACTTCTGTTAAGAAAAACTGCATCAACATGAGTATGAGTTACTTAAGAGTACCCGGGGTACATGTAAGTTTTACCCGAGCCGACAATGACCAATCGAGCGTTACTAACAGTAAAATACCCAACAGCGGTATAATGTTATAGATTTATTTTTGCATTAACATTAATTCAAAACATTTTTAGTTTAAAATGTTATTCACGTTAAATAAATACATCAGTTCTTCTGTTCATTTGCATCAAATTAAAGGTTAAAGTCCGATTGTTTTTAAAAAAACTGCTATTTTATGAATATATCAAGCATGTACACTTAACAATAATGATGTTTTAAAATTTTGTGACGTGCGCGGGCCATTGAACGTTGAGATAAGCAATGTTGCGAATTAAATTACACATAATTAAAAACTTATTTATTGTAGGATACCGATTACACGGAGCTTGATTACGCTGCAAACTAGAACTCTGCCGCAATGTATCTCCAATGAAAGATGTAACATTAATTCAAGCACGTATACTTAACAAAAAAAGATATTTCTTTATTTCCGTTATCAGTTTAAAAATGATGGTATTAAGGTGTTACTAAACAGTAAAATACCCAACAGGGATCGGGATTAATGCACTTGGCCGCTAGACGAAAAATTTTATACAACTATTCTGGGCAAATTTCACTTTCAATAAATACATCAGTTATTTTTATCAACCAAATTCCTGTTGTGTGCTACTGTTTCTTATCAGAATTATATATATTACAATACACCATCAGACCCGAATGAATACACCATTTATCCCAAGCAGGTAAATAACAATTACTATAATAAAACAGTGGAAGTCTACACGGTGTATTAGCAACCTGCTGTGGTGATCTTATCAGTTCAATACACAGGAACATGGCTACTGTACTGGAATTGGATTTACAGCCAAAATAACTGTTTTCATTTCAGTCTACACTGTGTATTAGCAACCTGCTGTGGTGATCTTATCATCTCAATACACAGGAACATGGCTACTGTATTGGAAATATCGGATTTACAGCCAAAATAACTTTCATTTATTGCTGAAGTGGTGTGCACTAACAATTGATCCACCTCACCGTTGCACTTTTTTTTAATACATTAATTAATTTAATGAGTCGGCGCTGCGCTAATAAAGTGTGATGGTGGAAATTAAGAAATAAGATATATTTTCGCATGAAAACTGAATACACATGATACATGGATAAAATATATATAAGACACATTTGAATCTTTCATTTCTCCAAAAATTAGCACGTAGTCACATTTATATAAGATAGATTAAATACCATAAAACAACATGTGAAGGAACCACAATTAAATACGATCCATTTTCGAATGATACTGATTGTATAGCAAGTAGTCACATATTAATTCTAGCTTGCATTAGTTACAATAAATTTGTTAATTAAGTTCAAATTAATCTGTTCTTTAGAGATTAAAAGGGTTTAAAGACGGCGCTAATAAAGTGTGATTGTGCCCGTGCCTTTGAACGTTGAGTTAAGCGAGAGGTGCGAATGCAATTACACATAATTAAACACAGATACTATTGTGCTAGCACGTTGAGTGAATACTTTATAAGCGAGAGGTGTGAATTAAATCTTACAAACTGATATTATTATGTCAGCTTGAATTGTGCTGACATCTTTAACTCAACAGTATCAACTAATATGAATAAGAACAACACAATCTAACTGGCAGAATATTTTTCTACAATGGCTAAAGTAGTATTGTTCGGCGATAGTTACATCAAACGTCTATGTTGCTTTTGCGACGAGAGAAAAGGGCTACACGTGCCTTATAATGTAAAATGGTACGGCCAAGGCGGTTTGAGAACAGACAGAATGAACACAGATCTGTACGGCAAGATGTTAAAGGGATCTTTTCACGCTTTGGTAAATTGACAAAATTGAAAAAAGTTGATTCAGATTCGTAAATTTTCGTTTTAGTTCTGATATTTGTGAGGAAACAGTAATACTGAACATTTACCATGGTCTAATATAGCCATTATATGCATCTTTTGACGATTTTAAAACCTAAAAATTATAAAGCGTTGCAACGCGAAACGATTGAATAATTTGGAGAGTTCTGTTTTTGTCGTTAAATTTTGTGAAACTACGAAGATTGCTTATATAAGGTATAAAATACATCAACTAAGTGTACTCGGCGGAATAGCTCAGTAGGCTAAAGCGTTTTTACTTCAGGACTCTGGCAGGACTCCAGGGGTCACTGGTTCGAAACCTGGTCCGGGCAATGTTCTTTTCCTTTTTTTAATTTTATTCTTGATTTTTTACTGGAGCTTTTTCGATCCAATGTTTACATTTATCGATATAAAGCATTTAATGAATAAGTTAAAAAATGCCAAAATCTGTGAAAAGGCACCTTTAAAGGAAAAAGGGGACATCGTCATCGTAGCTGTCGGCGGTAATGACATTACCCCTACATCACAACCGAAAGAGATAGTGAGAAGAATCACCGAAATTGTGAATGACATATCACGAAATGGATGTGAGCACGTGTACATCACAGAAATACTGACACGTGGAAATTTCTCAAAATGTCCGGGCTTGCAGAAAATAGTCTTCGACAGACAGAGAATCAAAATAAACAAGTGCTTAGCCAAAACATTTAAGAACAATTTACTAAAATTTCCTTAATATTAATACAAAGCACATTAACTAAAAGTCATGCTGCAATTTCTATTCAAGAGTTTCACGTCAATTAGAAACACTTAAAACATATACATCAATATACGTATAAGATCATGAACACCATGAAATGCTTTTCGGTTGGTATATTGCCGATGTATTTATAACTTGCTACCTGTTTTTTATAAAAAATATATATTATATTCGATTTTTAACATGAATGTCTCAGTCCTCTAAACCGAAAAGATCCGTAACATAAAATAGTGTCTTAGTGTCGTATGAACGAATCTGCACTAAAACTAAGATTAGATTCACATCGTACATCGAATAAATAATTGAGCACATGTAAATCAACAAAACTGTACATTAATTCACACGAGCCGCACTGTTCGGACATGAATGAAAGGCGCCGATCATAACACAACTTCTCATCATTATCTGGAATATAATTAATTGAAGGTGCGAAAATCTATTTCCAAACTGCTTTGTGCTGATTAAAGAAGCGTACCGGCCGTTCGTTCACAAGTTGTTAATGATGACTTCAGACATTAAAATTAAGTTTCAATATGAACAGACTTTGACTAAATAAATATGTACATCTTTTCAATCCATTAAAATCGGCCCTTATAGTTAACTTGCATGTATATATAGAGAACTTAAGTGCTTTTCGGTGATTCTCTGCTGTCGCGGGAGTGCTTTTCGGTCGGTATATTGCCGATATTTAACCAATTTTGGGCATTAATACCTCATAATAAACACAATGTAGTATAAATATGCATGCAATATACCATTTATAACTAATTTAAACCGCTTACACATACTAGGAACGCAAATATTATATATATAGCGAGAAATTGAGTGCTTTTCGGTCTTCACATGAAGTGCTTTTCGGTCGGTATATTGCCGATATTTATCCAATTTCGGGCATTAATACCTCGTTATAAACACAAGGTAGTATAAATATGCATGAAATATAACCATTTATAACTAATTCAATCCGTTTACACCCAATAGAAACGCAAATATTCACATATATAGCGAGAAATTGAGTGCTTTTCGGTCTTCACATGAAGTGCTTTTCGGTCGGTATATTGCCGATATTTATCCAATTTCGGGCATTAATACCTCGTTATAAACACAATGTAGTATAAATATGCATGCAATATACCATTTATAACTAATTTAAACCGTTTACACATAATAGGAACGCAAATATTATATATATATATAGCGAGAAATTGAGTGCTTTTCGGTCTTCACATGAAGTGCTTTTCGGTCGGTATATTGCCGATATTTATCCAATTTCGGGCATTAATACCTCGTTATAAACCCAAGGTAGTATAAAAGTGCATGAAATATAACCATTTATAACTAATTCAATCCGTTTACACACAATAGAAACGCAAATATTCATATATATAGCGAGAAATTGAGTGCTTTTCGGTCTTCACATGAAGTGCTTTTCGGTCGGTATATTGCCGATATTTGTCCAATTTTGGGGCTTAATACCTCATAATAAACCCAAGGTAGTATAAATATGCATGAAATATAACCATTTATAACTAATTTAATCCGCTTACACACAATAGAAACGCAAATATTCATATATATAGCGAGAAATTGAGTGCTTTTCGGTTTCCACATGAAGTGCTTTTCGGTCGGTAATTGCCGATATTTACCATTTTGGGCACAATGTAGTATAAACATACAATCATATAACCATTTCTTACTAATTAAACTCGTTAACATACACTAAAAACGATATATTGCATATATATAGAGAGAAATTGAGTGCTTTTCGGTGCTTTTCGGTGCTTTTCGGTGCTTTTCGGTTATTGTATGGACCGATGACTCGCAGATGACCCCTATTGATTATGAGGTCACTAGGTCAAAGGTCAAGGTCAAGGTGACCCGAAATAGTAAAATGGTTTCCAGATGATAACTCAAGAACGCTTATGCCTAGGATCATGAAACTTGATAGGTAGATTGATCATGACTCGCAGATGATCCCTATTGATTTTCAGGTCACAAGGTCAAGGTCACGGTGACCCGAAATAGAAAAAATGGTTTCTGGATGACAACTCAAGAACGCTTAGGCGTAGGATCATGAAACTTGATAGGTAGATTGATCATGACTTGCAGATGACCCCTATTGATTTTCAGGTCACTAGGTCAAAGGTCAAGGTCACGGTGACCCGAAATAGTAAAATGGTTTCCGGATGATAACTCAAGAATGCTTAGGCCTAGGATCATGAAACTTCATAGGTACATTGATCATGACTCGCAGATGATCCCTATTGATTTTCAGGTCACTAGGTCAAAGGTCAAGGTCACGGTGACCCGAAATAGTAAAATGGTTTCAGGATGATAACTCAAGAACGCTTATGGCTAGGATCATGAAACTTCATAGGTACATTAATCATGACTGGCAGATAACCCCTATTAATTTTGAGGTCACTAGGTCAAAGGTCAAGGTCACGGTGACCCGAAATAGTAAAATGGTTTCCCGATGATAACTCAAGAACGCTTATGGCTAGGATCATGAAACTTCATAGGTACATTGATCATGACTCAAAGATGACCCCTATTGATTTTCAGGTCACTAGGTCAAAGGTCAAGGTCACTGTGACAAAAAACATATTCACACAATGGCTGATACTACAACTGAGAGCCCGTATGGGGGGCATGCATGTTTTACAAACAGCCCTTGTTTATTTATATATTTATGCATATTAAAATTGTGTTATAGACTGACGCCCGTAATATAAATTATATCGATGTTATAATGAAAAATATTATAATTTGCAGTGAACGTTTTGCATTCAGTATTGTGTCATATTTATTCTTCGTTTTATGATTATGTACATACACTTATTAAAATTGTGTGTTATAAAATGGCGCTTACAATGTTTATTATATCGATTTAACATTTAAATGATTAAAATGGTAGTTATAATTTAGCGTGAAGTTGTTTTATTTTTTATATGTCGTTTTTATATATATATACACATACACAAACATATATATAAATATTTAATATAATATAATGGTCGTCGGACCATTGTGTTTTTGCTTCTATACAAAACAAAATGATATTGTCAAACGAGTGGCCAGATTCGCTGAAGTGTGCTTGTTCAATGCCAGTTTTGTTTCGCAACATATTGTTTCTTACATATACTGCACGTCATCAGGTATGGGGCATTTGCAGTTTTACAGTTGTGGTTACCTTTAATGGACGAAATGGCACCAGATGTGGCTTTGAATGTATTTGATGGGCACATCATGTTGCATATTTGGCAACGCATGGTTTTGATTCTCCTAGAACAGCTTCTTCGGAAGTTGGTGTACTTTTGGCACGTAACAGTATGGGTCTTCTATATGCCAAAATGGGCTTTTCAGGAATTATACGTTTAAGCTTGCTTGATTTTTCGATTGTGGTCTAGTGGCGGTCAATGATGTCTTTTATTTAAGGTAGCCCTGGATGGTAAGTGACCTCAACCGGTATACGAGTGTTTGGCGTTTTGCTTTTGTATTTGAGTAGGTCTTTATATATATATAAATAAAGCCGCGCTCTAGGGAAAAGTGGTTTATGCACGTGCGCAAATCGTCGTCCAAGATTAGCCAGTGAAGTCCGCAGTAGGCTAATCAGGGACGACACTTTCCGCCTAAACATGATTTTTGCTAAGAAGATACTTTATTTTAAAGAAAAAAATCATAGAAGCGGAAAGTGGCATCCATGATTAGCCTGTGCGGACTACACAGGCTATCTGGAACGACATTTTATTGACATGCATTAAACCCCTTTTCATAGAGCAAGGCCGATATATATTTATGATATGGGTAACAAACAAACAAGTACTTCTTCGACTGTAACAGGAAAACGAACACCGTTGACGTTATGTTGTTCATTGATTAAAGAGATATTTTTTATGTCATACCATTGTCCTCTTATTGTATAAACTTTACAAAGTACGCGATTGTTCTGCTCAATAATAAATCAAAACACAATGCGCATTCGATCCCGAACTGTCGGCTGCTAACATTCTCTCCGGTGCGCACGTGCAGAAAATGGACGACAATTAGTCTCACTCACTTTTTTTACTTCACATACTTCCGGTCCGCGTTAAACATCTAGAGGGACGCGTGGTTTGTGTGTTTTCAAACAGGCGCTTAATTGGCGTGAATCAAGCGCCTCTAATGCAGTGACCAGAGCGACGCGCTTAATTTGAAATCCAGATTTGCAAGGCTTAATCGATTCCAAAATAAACAAACACGCGGACAGACAAAACATCGAACGCCATTGATATTCTGTTTACGCGTGCCTCGTAAATATGGCTTTCAAATGGAGGAATTTAAATATGAAAATAATTCAGCAGCGATCTTTGAAAACGGGTCTTTATGCATGTGTGTAAAGTGTCGTCCTAGATAAGCCTGTGCAGTCCAACCAGGATAACAAGGACGATACTTTCTGCATTTATTGCATTTTACATTTCAAGGAAGACTACTTCACGAAATCTAATCAAGGACGTAAAGTGTCGTCCCTGATAAGCCTGTGCAGTCAGCACATGCAACGACACTCCTCATTAACGAAAGATTTCGTTAACAGGAAGTAATTTTTTCAGCGAAAATCCAGTTCTGGCTAAAAGTGGCGTAAGGTAATAACTTAACGGACCTATAGGCTAATCGGGACGACACTTTACACACATGCATTAGGCCTCGTTTTCCAAGTGCGCGGCTCAAGTGTTTTGTACCTCTTGCCGACGTCAAATTTCGCAGCGGTTATTCCTGACGTATGCTTTAAAGTATACAAGTTATTTCTGTGTTGGAATGACTTTGATTTAGAAGATGAACACCATTTTAATATGTGTATGCCTCTGAGATATGAAAAACTTATATAAGCCATTTTGTAAAAACCCATCTGTATATAAATTTCCACAACTTACTAGTTTCATGTGACAAATCAATAATTTATAATGTTTGTACATTTATTAAATAAGCTTTTGTTAAAAGAAATACAATACTTAATAATTCTGTTCATTAAACTTCAGTACCGCGTTGATAGAACCTAGGTGTTCTTACCATCGATTGTTTTTATTGGTATTTTATTCTTGAATGTTATCTTGTTATGCCTTGTTTCGAGACAGAGAATAGTATGTGTATTTAAGCATGAAGACAATGTAAAATTGTATAAATCTGAATAAACTATCTTTCTGTGTATCTGCTTTCTTCAAGCCTCAATTCCTATTGGAATTTAAGGGTTTAGATGGAAATATGTTGCTTTGCTTAATTGTTTGCAACACTCTTTGAGTGCACAAACGTGTGTTAACGTTGTTGTTGTCTTTTACAGCAAACAAACTCACCTTCAAGGCATCAGAGAAACGAAAAGTGCACTGGTAATCTTAAATTCTACTGCTGTAGTGAGAATTCGGTATTCGCTTTGCCATGATCATGAGAAGTACCAAATCAAGGTGTTATCATTATAAAGTCTAGAGGTATAAAGATATATCATTGTGAACATTATATAACCTTACAGCTATAGACCTTTTTACACAATAAGCAAAAACTGATTAGGGCGCGAAGTAACGTTACCCGCAGAATTCCTGAACGAGGCTGAACGTGTATCCATTCATAATAGGGAACTTAATAAGTTTGATAAATTTCGTTTTCTGCAACTGTTTTATACCTCGATAGCATTTTCAAACATTTTATATTAACTTTGTTTGATGTCCCTATCTTGTCGTTGGTATTGTTTAAGTGTAAAACACAAAATTGTTGAAAACTGGCAATTTTCGTTGTATGTTTAAATACGTCCATTAAAGTTAGAAACGTTTTTCGTGGTATACAATATTATCATGTTCATATATTTTCATGACGCCAATGTTACTTAAGTGAATACAAATATTTCACACGATCACGGACTCTAGATTACACGGATATGAAACGGGACCGTTACGCCAAATATCTTGTTGTGTCTAAGTCACGTGACCGTGTCGTAACTATCGATCTTCTATCGAAGCGCCGAGGTTATAAATTTGATGTACCCACTCACGTATTTTGTTAAATTATAGTTTCATTTCTAGGCCGATTTTGACAAATTATATATCATTACAAAGCTTACGTAACGTAGTTTTCAGATATATAAATATATATTAAGTTTTTCTTCTGATTTCGGCAGCCCGGCGAGTTATAACTTTAACTTTTGCAAATAACATACCGTTTTGGAGTTTTAGAATCTAGATTTACGGTTGACATGTTCGTACTTTATACCGATTTGTAGCGTTTATATTTGGAGTTCAGTTTTAAAAATTACATCTTGCTTAGGAGAATAGAATTCTGTATACGATAGAAAAAAAAAATTGTTTAAAAACGAAAGTAATTAAGGAATGAAGGCGGGAAAATGTAGCGCGCGTTCCTAACGCACTGAACTGATGCTACGGTCTTTGCGATTATGCTTTTGTTTAGATACCGGCCATTGAATTTCCTTTGCCATGATTATTATATTTTTTATGAAATATATTGAAATATTTTGTTCTAGAGACATATCCATAAAGCTAAGTATTAATGAAGCTTAATAAATTTACGATTTCATCTCTTGATTATAACACAGAAAGGGTGTTAATTTTATGATGAAACAGCGTATACAAATGTATAGCGGACCCTCTTGATATGTTTCGGCTTTGCATACTTCAAATATAATGGGTGTCAAAACATTCATCGTTTGTTGTTTATTATCAAAAAGGTAATTATGTAAAATTATATGAAAGGTTATTAACCATAAATTATCAATTAATTAAAATTATTTAAAGATTCTTGAAAATCACGGTCAACTGTCTATGCATGTATATTGAAATATCTTTATAAGTTAACAGAGTTATAAATATATAGAATTCTAAATTAAAACTCTGTATTATTTGTATTTTTCGGAAAGATTATTTAACCCCGTTGTGGTCAAATGATAATGCTGTTTTTAATTATGTTGTTCCGTACACTACCATACACTCTTTATAGGACTACGAAATGACGGAGTTTTTTTTACCGGTACCCGCTAAATACGTTAAATGTTAAGTATTAGATTTTTTAAATGTTTAAAATGAACATGTATAGGTATTAAGCACTTATAATTATTGTGATTTAGCTGGCTGACATCTATACAGTATTTAGTTTATGGCAATCTGTATGGGCAGATGACTATAAATGTTTTCAATACGCTACATATCTTATAAACGCAAAATTGAGTATTTGGCGTTACATTACTCCAAGAAATGACCACTAATACCACGAGAAGACATGGAGGTATCATAAAAAGTGTAAACTGACCAGACATTGCCACCTGTGGTTAGGGACCAATATACAAGTATAGGTCCCTGCTGTGGCGTATGACACCATAGTGTTATTTAGTATTGGTCGGCACAGTATCTGATCATAACGAGATAATTGGCTTGTGCTGAACACAGGGGCAATAAAACCACAGATCTATCAATAAACAAGATTATTGAGATATCTTTTATTGAACACCGCGATAAAAATGCTCAAACCATGGACTCTAGATTACACGGATAAAAAACATGGCAACATTCTCAGAATCATCACTGCTATATGTGTAATCACCTAACAATTCGACTTAAAATAATTTATATATTTGAGTTGAAGACGATGTACTGTTGTTTAAGTCTGAATAAACTATCTGTCTGCCTGTCTAAATCCAAGCCGTCATCGTCCCGGTGAAAAAAATCTGATTTTCAATAGTTGGACATGATGCCCTGATGTCAAAATACGAAATGACCCGCGTAACACGGACCGTGATTTTCAAGAATCTTTAATAAATTGATAATTTAAGGTAAATAACATTTCAAATAATTATACATAATTACCTTGTTGATAATAAACAGCAAACGATGAATGTTTTTGACACCCATGTGTATATATAAGTATGCATGCAAAGCCGAATAATATCGAGAGGGTCCGCTATATACGCTGTTTCATCATAAATTTTACACCCTTTCTGTGTTATAAACAAGAGCTGAAATCGTTAATTTATTAAGATTCATTTATAATAAGCTTTATTGATATGTTTCGTGAACAAAATACAACAATATATTCCCTAAAAAATATAATAAGATGGCAAAAGAAATTAAATGGCCGGTTTCTAAACAAAAGCATAATCGCCAAGACCGTAGCATCAGTTCAGTGCGTTAGGAACGCGCGCTACATTTTCCCGCCTTCATTCCTTAATTACTTTCGTTTTTAAACAATTTTTTTTTCTATCGTATACAGAATTCTATTCTCCTAAGCAAGATGTAATTTTTAAAACTGAACTCCAAATATAAACGCTACAAATTGGTATTAAGTACGAACATGTCAACCGTAAATCTAGATTCTAAAACTCCAAAACGGTATGATATTTGCAAAAGTAAGTTATAACTCGCCGGGCTGTCGAAATCAGAAGAAAAACTTAATATATATTGATATATCTGTTTACTACGTAACGTAAGCTTTGTAATGATATATAATTTGTCAAAATCGGCCGAGAAATGAAACTATAATTTAACAAAAGACGTGAGTGGGTACATCAATATGTATAACCTTGGCACTTCGCTGACGCTGTACGCTAATCGTAAAAGATCGATAGCCACAACACGTTAAAACGCGCGGTGGTAAAACATAAAATGTGTATTTCTTGTGTTTAACTCGCTATAAATCCATTAATAACAACGGGAATATACTAAAAGTTATATTTTTTTGAAAGAGGAATTAATAAGCAACAAGATAACGTATAAACCAATAAAATCGGATGAATAGTTTTTGCATAAGATTGAATTTACTACAGTAAGGGTCAAATACTCGATTCATCTCCTGTCAATATACACTCCGTGACACCATATGATGAGGGGTTGAACATATCCCCCACGGAGGACTGTCGCCGTTTATTAAGTAAATTCGCGCAACAGACTGACCAGAGAGTACGCCAAGCCGCCAGAGGGCATTGGACCCGCAGATAAAATATACACGTATCAAATATGTGTGAAAATCCCATGGGCCCGTCACCGCGATTAGATATGACCTCGACGCCATGTCAATATTTAGTACCGCTGTGATAAACATCTATAGACGTACATACGTCGATATTTTGTTGATAAAACCCGCCGTTTATGTAAACCTACATTAACATGACAAGTTAGATAAATTCTGCGGCAATGGTGACCTTAACAAAACCGCATATCGCATAAATTACTTCGTCTTTAGATAAGTTACTTTTGCAATAAAAATATGCAATGTTATATTTAACAAAATCTCACAATTAACAATAAACGACCGCATGCTGGTAAAAAATGTAAACGATATGTGTTTGTCTCTTGTTCACATACATACTATTGCGGACTGGAATATTGAGTTCAGGAGTATGTGGTTTTAACTAGTTCATTGCAGTCTTTATTTCAAATTGCAGTTATATTGTAGCGTTTTATGACTTAATTATTTGTTCTGTATGAGTTTGAATTTAACCGTTAACTATACAATTATATAGAACGCTTTCAAAGAAGATACAATGTAGTCGTAACAGTTTTTAACTATTAAAATTACAAACTTTGTCTGAAATAAACATCGGGGCTTTTGCTTCGGCATAGTTAATATGAGGAGCGACATGCGAAAATGGGTCTTAACCGTATGCGGCCAGTTTAGCTCAAGACCAGCCTGCGCATCCGAGCAGTCTGGTAAGGAGCTACCTTATCCGCTTACTAGGCCACGAAACCTCTCGTGGATTTAAAGGGACCTTTTCACGTTTTGGTTAATTGAAAAAAAATGAAAAAATTGTTTGAGATTCGAAAGTTTGTGTTGTAGTGATGCTATTTGTAAGGAAACAGTAATTCTGAACATTTAACATGCTCTAAATTATCCATTATATGCATTCTTTGATAATTTTAAAACCTGAAAATTATAAAGCGCTGCACCGCGAAACGATTGAATAATTTGAAAAGTTCATGTTGTTGTCGTTATATTTTGTGACACTACGAGGATTGTTTATATAAAGTATTAAATCAGCACTCATGGTATGAGCACGGATGGCCGAATGGTCTAAGCGTTAGACTTTTACTCCAGGGATCAGTGGTTCGAGCCCAGTTATGGGTTACTCGTTTTTCTTTCTGTAATTATATTCTTGTGTGTTTTTTTTACAAGAGCTTTTTTAGATCCAATTTTTACATTTATCAATATAAAGCATATAATGACAGACTTCAATACACGCCAACATATGTGAACATATCCCTTTAAGGCACTTGATTACACGGCGCGAATGCTCAGGCTTGTCTTGGGCTACGCTTGGCGCATATCACACAATGCACAGTTTCGCATGACTCGGCTCCAATCGTGAATGATGCACATAATTTGGCCATTTAGTACGTTATTGCAAGCAAAACACAAATTGTATAACTTCATTGTCGGATTTCGAAGTTTTCTACGATGCTATCGTTTGCAACCAGGTAGCATCACTGTTTTTTCGTGCACTTTTTTTTTAGTGAAACTAAATCTACTGCGATGCAGGAGGTGTCTTTATACAAACTTTATCTTAGTATTCACTATTGAGCACCCATATCATACTAACGCATCAAATAACATCGTAATATCTTTTTAAACATCTGAATTTAGGCATTTTCATAGCTAAAAAAGGGATAGCGACGTGTCATACATATCAAGCGTCGAATCTTGTGTATCTAATAAGCATTTAGGTGTCATATACATAAACCAAAATCATGAAAGAAGCGAGGGTCTCATTAGGAAAATAATTATCATAATTCTTGCGGCCACTTGAATGCATCAGAACTCAAGAGGAAGTCAGCAACACAACGCCTCTGGCTTCGGCTACGCGATCGCTCGACTGATGCGATCGTATTTGCAAATTATTAACCATACCCTATGTCTCTTTTATTCTACTGTTTTCCTTCTATAGCATTTTGGCAATTCGAACTTGTCATGGCAGGAACTGAGCGAACATTTTCTGATCTTTGACATAAGCATTAACTTTTTATGAAAACAAGTCAAATTACACTGAAAAAAACGCTGAAAAATTAAACTTGCCTGTTATTAAAATAAAATGTGAATCAAAAAGCTATTGGACATCAATCCAGCGACCTTTCGTGAATGATAGATATGCGTGATTACAAGCGCTCGAGTTAAGATTCAGTTTTCACGCGCATAGGTAGTTTATTAAAAGTTGCAAATGTGATTCTAAAGTTCAAAACTTGTTACAGAAGTGAACATATTTAGCTTAAAAGCAAATGTGTCACTAATCGTGTTTACATAATTTAAAGTGGAAATGTGTGACACACAGAACACTTAAGTATAAAGCCTATAAAGGTATCCGGAACAACGGCAGCCGGACAATTGGCTCAATGCGTTTTTTTTTGCATTACCCAACGATCGGCACCTCATAAATTTGCCGACCATACACATGTGCAATATAATCGGGTGCCAATGTCCTGTCCGACCCATTTGCGGGGTGCCGAATGTCCGGGAATACCAAAAAAAAACAGTTCACCCACTGGTCATGTTTACTATGCCATTAGTTCAATTAAGCCTGTCTCTGATAAAACGGGCTTTAATGCATGTGCGTAAAGTGCCGTCACAGATTAACCAGTGCAGTCCGCGCAGGCTAATCAGGGACGACACTTTCCGCTCTGATGTTATTTTTTAGTTTAAATGAAGTCTCTTAGTAGCGAAAATGGCTAGACGGGTTTACGTGGTAAGTGTCGTATCTGATACGTCTGTGCGGACTGCATGGCTAAACGGGAACGACACTTAACGCACACTTATTGAGCCTCGTTTTCTCTGACCGCGGCTCAATTGTATTTATGAATGCAGCTTGTAATATCTGCAAATGGAATGTTAATGCAACAATTCGGAAGCGATACAATCAATCGTCACGCTCGCAATTTAAACACGGGAAGTCAAGTAGTGAGTAAACAACATCACGCTTAAATGCCAAGGTCAAAATATGTTTATGGCGGGAAATTATATCAGACAGATGCTTTAATCTACTTTAGTAAATACCACGCAATTGATAAATTAAGAGTTATCATTATCAAACCCGTTTACTCCGCTCGTCCTCTCTTCATCGCATTAACGTATGTACTTTAGTCTGTCGGAAACGGATAGCTAAAGTATCAATGACATGTAAATGCATATGATATTCGTCTGATTTGTCGTAGAAATAAAAGTTGGTTTGTTTTCGTTGTCGTGTGCACACGCTTGCTCGTCATTCCTATAATGTGAAACCTATGCGACATCTCTTGGTTAATGTTGACAATTAAAACTAAGACTTCGACACTTAGTCTGTTATCAAGTATTATGCAAAATAGATGGAAATCGGTTGTTTTAAAGAAACATGTTGTGTGTCTTAGAATTTTTGCGTTTTTATAATTGCGGAATTCAGTAATAGGTCAATAACCACATGTAAAGCTTCAATGATCTACAGCCGAACACGTCTCTCGATACGTAAACTATGATTAGATCGTCATCAACTCTTTCGAAACTAGTAAATACATCATTATAACAGACAGTAAATCTTTCCCACTTTTTAAGCGTGCAATTACATAAGTTCTTATTGTCAAGTAAATAGTGAAACATATTAAACTGTCGCATGCATCAAAGATCATCAAGGCGAAGTTACGCTTGTATTTTCTGAACAAGCGAATCATGGCAATAAATAGTTTTTAAAACTTGTAAGTAATCAAGGTAATTTCATTGCCAACATTTCAATGAAAAGTGACATGTTTTATTATTTTTATTGTTGAAATCAAAAGCAGTGGATGCTTAATCTAGAACGTCAACGTGATACATCGATTTCAAAGAAACCAAGAAAGCAACTACCCGCAGCCAAACTTGCTAGTAAACCCTAAACATTTAACACAGCAGGGAAATAAAATACTTGTGCAAAAGGCCAATTCATGCCTCAGCCAAATGGTAGCAGTATAAACTCTTATCCGGGGCCGTCCGGAGCCCAAAATGTCTTGCATCCCAGCAACATCACGAGGTTACGTAAAATATTTGGATCGTTCAAGAACAAACCTTGAACCCACCTTTTGGAGCAGGAAGTCTTAGCAAGGAACGATTATGGTGGATATCAAACCTACCCAGAAAAAATAAACAACCTCAGGTACATCAACAGTGTTCAACGCCGCAACCTTAAGCTAGTGTAGCAGAAGAGAAGAAATGCTGACTAGAAGTTTGTTGAGGATGGACAGTGAGGAAAGCGGATAGAATTTAGCTATAAGACAAGTTAGGAAAACACGGTGAAAGAAATCATGTCATCCTGTATCAGCTAGAGTTGAAGCCATTTATTGTGGATGTTGTTGCTCCTAGGGAGGGTACAGAAGAAACGCAGGATGGTGCTTTTTGTATTTCAATGAAGGGTTTGGGGTTAAGCCAAACCTCTATTTATATAATGCCAAGAGCTTGTCTGAGGGAAAGCGTGGCTAAACGCATGTGTGTTAAGCGGCAGTCCGCAAAGACTGATGAGGGACGATATTATTTGCCCAGACTTGTTTCTCGTTTAGAAAATACTACATTTAAACAACATTATCTTAAACGCAGAGAGTGTTGTCACTAAATAAGACCGCATTGGCTACGTGGCACTTTACTTTACTCACATGAATTAAGCACGGTTTTCCCAGAAACAGGCTCGTCCTATATTGAACAGATAACATTGACATTTGATTCATTCATGCAAAGTAGCCGCTTCATCAAGCTAGCACAAAATCTTAATATTATTCATTGAGGCCAAGACATTTTTACTGCCTGCCAGTACAAAGATGGATTGAATAGAAATTAACTGGTTCATGGCATTTGGTTTGTACTACAGTAACATGTTGTTAAGTTTTTAGGTGACACCTGACTTAGTATCCACTTTTAAATAAATGGTGCAGACATTGTTCTACACTCATCAAAGTATTTTTTATGTAATATAAAATGTTCTAATATTAAAATGGCCACGATGCAAATAAGATAAGTCAGATTATGTTGCAAACATGCATTATTCAGATCAAGTGTTAAACATCATTAAGTTGTACGAGAATTTTTTTACAAATTAATTGCTTTTCACGGGCCATATAACAGTAATTTGTGTGTGTGTGTGGGGGGGGGGGGGGGGTGGGCTTGAATACGGAAATAAGAGTTCCCGTGACGTTTGAAATTAATGTATCAAATTAATGTATTTTTTCAGCAACTGCAACTTGCCTTTTACGCGATCATGCAAAGTTTGCAAATCCTTTCCGTCTCATGTATACATTTGTTGCTAGATTACGTAGTTTCGGATCTATATCAATAATTGTAGATGTAGAGTATTTTAAAGAGTAACCTATTGTTAAATTCTTAGATGATGAAAAAAGTTCATGTTCATGAACATTTTGTTTGAAGTTTGTTTACTTTTTTCAGGATAATGGCATGTTTATTTAGTATACCACTGTGCCAAAATATCCATTTGTTATGTTCAGCGTTGTTTATAAATATACTTGCTAATGTGCAATGCAATGTTTACAGTAAAGTTGGCAGAAAGTCAGTGTTGAGATGCCTCAAATTGCAGACTTTAAATGTAACTTTGATTGTTTTATTTCGGTATGGAATACACATACATGGACATTTAAAAAACAATATTAAATAGTGATTATAGGCCGTTAATTTGTTCCCCAGATGTCTGACATGTCAGAGGAATATTCTGTTACGTTTGGAATATAGGATACAGTCATAAGAAAGTGTACTCATTTCATGCATAGTAATTGTTTTATGTGTTGATGTTATGTGTAGTTGATATTAAACTTGTGTTCAATGTATTATTTCACTCATTTGAATAATCATAGTAATAACACATACTTATGTGCGCTATACTATTTAATGATGTTACTACACTGGTGGCTCAAGTAAGACTGTATCAGTCTCGTGGCTTGTGCTTTTTCGCATCACACTCGAGGCTCGCATCTCATGTGATATGTCATGACACAAGTCAATCGATTGACTAGCGTAATATTCCGCATATAAATCTGTTTTGTAAATGTCAACAACTAAAGTACTTCAGCTTAGGTTTTAAATAAAAAATAAACGACACATTGTTAACTAAAATGCTATCAATTGTTTCGTCGGAAAAATACTGCATGATATTTATGTCAGGAGTACCAACACAGAAAAATAAAATCTTAACATCCTTTTTCTTGAAATGAAAATTAACACATTTAGATTTAGAAAATAATATGTTATTCTAATCTAGAAAGGTATTTTAAATAGGTAAGGTCTTCTCGCGATGAAGTATATACTTAATTTGAAATACTGGAAATAGAATTAACGTCGTGATACATATATAGTACAATAAAAGCATAGTAATTTTTAACGAAACCCATATCATAAGATTTGTATATACTCACTTCATGTTGACGAAATGCCTATTCTTTTTGAAAGAAATACAGTGTGCAGTCGAATTATTTTTTGTGGATTTTCTATACATTTTATTCAATGTACATACACATTTATGTATAATACTTTATATTTTGTATAACATTCAAAGTACCATGTTTTAACACTTAATACGTGTCCTTTTATGTCGGTCATTCAAAGTACCATGTTTTAACACTTAATACGTGTCCTTTTATGTCGGTCATTCAGCCCATTGAGCCGCATTCTGGGAAAATGTGACTTAATACATGTTGGTTAAGTGTCGTCCCAGTTTGGCAGTCCGCACATGCTAATTTAGGACGACAGTTATTGCTTTAATGTATTTTTCATTTCCAAGAAGTATCTTTTTAGCGAAATCAAGTTTTGGAAAGTGTCGTCGGTGATTACCGGTAGAATGATATGATTGCACGGGCTTATCTGGGACGACACTTTACGCACATGCATTACGTCCTTTTTGCGACAGCGCGGCTCATTTAAAAGTTGATAAAAATCAGAATGACGACAGTTCCCTAAGATATATCCTCATTAGAGATTGTATGTGGAACCAAATTATGTTAAGGAGATAAATAAAACCGGAACCCTTTTTTTCTGAGTTGTATTTACGTGGTCCAAATCTCCTTTTTCAATTATCAACGCAAAGACCAATAGCACTCCGCTGTTTTTAGTTTATTTATTGTGTCCTTGAGAGAGATATGACGAACGCTAGGCCGACACCATTCCCACTGAGTCACTGCGAAATATAAGATCATGTTTACGGACAGTCGGACAGTACAACAAGCAGACGGACGAACAAAGATACAGACATTTAAGACAGACCGGCTAGATACATATAAATTTAGACATACGCATAGTTACTTCTGTTCTTATGTACTGATGTGTCAGTATCATATCAACAGTATTTTAAAACACATGTACACCGATCAAAAACTCCATGCGAAAACAACATAATTTCCGATTGATGGATATGACACTTAGTCACTGAAAATTCTTTCATTTTTAAGTAGTACATTTAGTTATGTTCGTGTTTATAAGCGCTTGGTGCGAAACGAATATATATCCATTTATACGCAGGGTACGAACTCCGTGTACTTACTCGATCTACTCCAGAAGGGTCATCAACTGTCGCATGAATAGAAACAAGAAATATCAATAAACATCAGAAAAATGCTTATCGAGAGATCTTTACTCGAAACTTTGCAATTGGTAATTGTCTAGCCTTTTTTAGCTCACCTGAGCACAATGTGCTTATGATGAGCTTTTGCGATCGTCTTTAGTCCGGCGTGCGTTGTGCAGCGTCAACATTTGCCTTGTTAACACTCTAAATGGTTCCGTTTGGGTAAAAAACATGACCGCAAGGGTCCGGCGCTTTTTCCTTATATGGTAAAAACTTGTTAGCACTCTAAAAATTACATTTATAGTTCACTTTTCATGATACTTGGTCACAACACTTGTTCTAATGCTATCTTGGGCTGCAAAGAACAGGTCAGTTCCTTTATGTCTTTGTGAGGTGAGCCAATTTGTGCCTTTCACGCCATCTTGTTATTTAATCAGCACGTGTTTTAATGTTTTGAAAACGGTATCATGTCATTAGAAGCGATTTCTGTAAAGTTTGTTTGAAGTCTGAATGGGCAGGGACTTTAACCTATTTATGGACTATTCCATCCTTCTAAATTGGATCAATTTATTTCCAAAATTAGGGATGTCTAGTATATTTATTTCCATATTTGCTTACATAAATTCCTTTAAGCAAACAGCGCAGACCGTGATGAGGCGGCGTTTCATCTGGGTCTACGCTGTTTGTCTAGCCTTTTTTCTAGAAGCCAGGCATAAATGGGTTAATATATGAGTCTCGCTCCGGGTAAACAGGGCTTAAAGGGACCTGTTCACGTGTCGGAAAATTAACAAAATTAAAACAAAATATTCAGATTCACAAATTTTCATTGTAGTTACCATATTGTGAGGGAACAGTAATACTGAACATTTACCATGCTCTAAAATATCCGTTACATGCATCTTTTGACGATTTAAAAATCTGCAAAATTATAAAGCGTTGCATTGCGAAACGATTAAATGATTTGGAGAGATCTGTTGTCGTTAGTTTAGGGACACTACGAGGATTGCTTATATAAAGCATAAAATAAATCACTTATTGTATCAGCACGGATGGCCGAGTGGTCTAAGCAATTTAACGTCCCAGATTAGCCCGTTAGAGAGTTTCCCGCTTCTTGTGCGGAACATTCCTCAAAACGTATTGACTGGATTCACATAACTTAGAAAGTATTGACTGGATTCAAATAACTCAGAAAGTATTGAGTGGATTCACATAACAGAGAAAATATTGACTGGATTCACATAACTCAGAAAGTATTGACTGGATTCACATAACTCAGAAAGTATTGACTGGATTCAAATAACTCAGAAAGTAATAACTGGATTCACATAACTCAGAAAGTATTGACTGGATTCACATAACAGAGAAAATATTGACTGGATTCACATAACTCAGAAAGTATTGACTGGATTCACATAACTCAGAAAATATTGACTGGATTCACATAACTCAGAAAGTACTGACTGGATTCACATATCTCAGAAAGTATTGAGTGGATTCACATAACTCAGAAAGTATTGAGTGGATTCACATAACTCAAAAAGTATTGACTGGATTCACATAACTCAGAAAGTATTGACTGAATTCACATAACTAAGAAAGTATTGACTGGATTCACATAACTCAGAAAGTATTGACTAGATTCACATTACTCAGAAAGTATTGACTGGATTCACATAAATCAAAAGCATGAACTGGATTCAAATAACTCAGAAAGTTTTGACTGGATTCACATAACTCAGAACGTATTGACTGGATTCACATAACTCAGAAAGTATTGAGTGGATTCACATAACTCAGAAAGTATTGAGTGGATTCACATCACTCAGAAAGTATTGAGTGGATTCACATAACTCAGAACATATTGACTGGATTCACATAACTCAGAAAATATTGAGTGGATTCACATAACTCAGAAAGTATTGAGTGGATTCACATAACTCAGACAGTATTGACTGGATTCACATAACTCAGAAAGTATTGACAGGATTCACATAACTCAGAAAGCATTGACTGGATTCACATAACTCAGAAAGTATTGAGTGGATTCACATAACTCAGAAAGTATTGAGTGGATTCACATAACTCAGAAAGTATTGAGTGGATTCACATAACTCAGACAGTATTGACTGGATTCACATAAATCAAAAGCATGAACTGGATTCAAATAACTCAGAAAGTTTTGACTGGATTCACATAACTCAGAACGTATTGACTGGATTCACATAACTCAGAAAGTATTGAGTGGATTCACATAACTCAGAAAGTATTGACAGGATTCACATAACTCAGAAAGTATTGACTGGATTCACATAACTCAGAAAGCATTGACTGGATTCACATAACTCAGAAAGTATTGAGTGGATTCACATAACTCAGAACGTATTGACTGGATTCACATATCTCAGAAAGTATTGACTGGATTCAAATAAAATTACATGATGAGCCTCTCTCTGTGAAAACTGGGTTTAATGCATGTCCGTTCAGTCCGCCTTTATGGATTCTGGGTTTAATGCATGTCCGTTAAATCCGCCTTTATGGATTTTTTCCTTTAAAGGAACTATCTTCTAAACGAAAATCCAGAAAGGCCGTCTGTGGTTCAATTGTGCAGACTGCACAGACTTATCATGGACGTCAATTTACGCACATGCATTAAACGCCGTTTTCCCAGAGTGTCATTAGACAAGCACTTAATGTTCCAAATTTGGACCGTTTCTCCCGGCGTACATCCGGTCAAATCGGTCCAAGTCAAATCGGTCCAACATTGGTGAATGTAGTTTCCGATACGAATTGTATAAATTAATTCACGTTGTATTAATTTGTTTGCATTTGTTAGTCCATGTTCAGTGCAAACGTATTATCTCTTATATTTGTTATAATTTTTGTGAAATCAAAGTTCGTCTTTTTGTTTTGACAAAAGATAGGAGACGTATAAAACTATCACTGGGTCTTTATGTCTGGGTGATGGTCGGTGGTTTGAATGAGCATGCCGTACCAGAAGTAAACTTTCTTTTTTTCTGTGCGTGATTGTATATGTTTGTTTTACTGTTTTTTTTACTCGACGCTCAACGCTTGTCCGCCATTGTCTGCGGGAATTGGGTTATGAGGTTCCGACACAAACATTCAATTTTGCGAACATTTTTCTATTTAAGCGTAATATAATTGATCACAAACATAATTTACAAAACATATTAATATATAGTGCATGCTTGTACACAAATGTCTCGTTTTCCTGTGTTGCGCGCAATTATGCAGATTTCAAACTTATACATGATAACATGGGAAAGCACTTCGCATTAATGACTTCGTAAGCGCACAACGATAGCCTCTCTTACATCAAATGTTCGCTTTTTACAAACATAAATTAATCACGAAAAACCTGACAGAGGCCAATCTATGCAAAACATCGTTGTAACTTCTTTAGATTATATAAATTGTTAAATGTTATTTTTTTTACAAAATGTTTTGAAAAAAAAAATTACACAACCAGATAAAACATCAATAACACACACTGAAAACTCGACCCCAACTCGTCTTAAGCCCTTTTAACACCGTGATCTGAACGCATTCTTGGGGCATTGACTCAACCATGACAACCACCATCACTAAAACAGCCGCTAACTACGACTCCAACACCAGTTGCCACCACAACTAGCCCCATCACGTCCACCGACTCAACCACACCACCAACACACCGCAACTTCACCACCACCACAACTATAGCATCACCACTATAACCACAACAACCATCACCTACCCCACCCCTACCCGCCCAAAGCTAGAACCGCCACAAACTCAATTACCTCCCCCGCTTCTGATATCACCACAACAACTTCCACACTCCCACAACCACCACAGCATCTCAACAGCAACTACAACAACGTCCACCGCTATCGCCAAAAACCACCTCCACCATTATCACTATCACTACCACCACCCTCCCAACCACCAGCACAACCATCACCCCCCTGTTCTTATTCAAACCACCTCCAGCATCAATTTTACCACCATAGCAAAAACCACCACGACCGCACCCCGCCCCTCCCCACCACAACGAACACCCACACCAACAACTACTTCGCGCTTTCGAGCATTGCCATAATAAAATGCATTTCTTACGAAATAAATAGTGTCCCCTTGGATTAAAACTGATGCTCTTTTCAAACGAGTTTATGTAATCTCTGAAACATTGGCCTTTTCACAGATTTTGGCATGGTACGAAGTTTGTCATTAAATGCTTTATATTGATAAAAGTAAACATTTGATATAAATGCTCCAGTAAAAAAAATCAATAATAAAATTTAAAAAAGGTAACCGTTAGCAGGGCTCGAACCACTGACCCCTGGACTCCTGTAGTAAAAAGTCTGTGACTTAGACCATTCGGCCATCCTTCCGTATATACCATCAGATGTATTTTATGCTTTATATAAGCAATCCTTAAAGTTTCCCAAAATATAACGGCAACAACAGAACTCTCCAAATTATAAATTCGTTTCGCATTGCAACGCTTTATAATTTTCGGCGCTTTAAATATTCAAAAGAAGCATATAATAGCTATTTTAGAGCATGGTAAATGTTCAGTATTACTGTTTCCTTACAAGTATCATAACTAAAACAAAACTTTGCGAATCTGAAACACCCAGGACAGAGGTTGACAAAGGTTTCCATGGAAACTGATAGCAACACCATAATAAGTGGTTCATGATGACATGTGTCAATGTGCCCTCTTTCACATTATCATCGACTTTGCTTCAACCAGAAACTGTCAAAAATCTCTGACAATTATTACGGAAAAGCGTGATTGAGAACTTTCATTGTTTTGTCAAAATTCAAACCCGATCGTCTTGATAAAGTTAAGATCGATTCTCCAGAAATTAAATTGGTGGTGGATGTACTTGCCGGAAACTCATGGCTGCAGCCTAAGCAGCGAATTGGAAACCCGTCACGTTAATTAGGGCTCCCGTCACGTTTATTAGGGCACCCGTCACGTTAATTAGGGTTCCCGTCACGTTAATTAGGGCTCCCGTCACGTTAATAAGGGCTCCCGTCAAGTGAGCGGAAGCGAATTTTTATTTATTCGAGAAAACGAAACAATGTGTGTCCACAAAAAAAGACAAAGAATAATTTCCACGAGTAAAAAACTGTCACCCGATCGAAAGTAAATGTTGAATTGGCAAATATTGTTCCTGATGGTACGATATAAATGTAGAATAAAATCATGTTGTTATTGGTCAGTAAACTAGAATATCACTTACCTTATTTTTTATTCATCAGACATATTTAAAAATGTTTCTTTTAGTCGTGTGTTTGTAAGCTTTCAAACATATTTTAACATCTAATTTTAGAGGGGCCGTCCAACAGAATTTGGCATGTATTGAATCTTGTCATTAAATGTTTTAAATGCTTTATATTGATAAATTTAAACATTTGAACTTAAAATATCCAGTAAAAAAAATGCAATTTAAAAAACGGAAAAAAGTTATCCTCAACAGGGGTCGAACCACTGACATCTGAAGTCCTGGAGTAAAAAAAACTCCCGCCTAGACCACTCGACCATTAATACTCGTGCTTAAAACGGGTGAATCTTGTAGCTTCATAAGCAATCCTCGTAGATTCCACAAATATTGTTTCGCGTCGCACGACGCTTTATCTGTTGGACGGCCCCTATAAGGGCACTTGTTCACGGTTTTGTAAAATGAAAAATTTTTTGTCATGATTAAAAAAAGAACACATACAAATATATTTAAACAAGCGAAAGAATACTGATGTCTTAGAAAACTGTTTAATATAGTGTTTCATTATACTCGTGATTCGAAATCGGCAAAATAATAAAATAATAAATCGCTTGTAACGCTTTACTCGATTATTTAAAGAATGCGTGTAGTCCTAAAATACGGTTTATAATTCGGTAATGAATATAAAAGCCAGCGTATCTCAGTGGTAGCGTATTATCTTTTACTTACACTGGGTTGGGATTAGAATGCCGGGACAGAAATATTTTATGTAATCTTTGTACTAGCTGTTGTAATAAGTTATGACTATTAAAAACAGTATACACATGTAGTTTTCTAAGTACATGTTTAGTTATTGTAAACATATTACATGCCAATTTTCTAAAAGTTGTACTGTGTAACTCAAAACATTTTACCAACTGAACACGAACCAACCATATTCATTCAATTGAAAAATATGTCTCTGGCGGTCATTCTCCCATGTGTCGACGTAAAAATCCCTCAACGGAATTCGCTGTTTGCTGCATCAATTATTCTAGACTCGTTCCGTACGTAATACCGAATAATTCTCAGAATTAAATCGCTGTCTTCAGGTCGACTGGACAGCTTACATATATATATAATATCCGTTATACACTAATTTAACCTTGGGACGTTTTTTTGTTAGGCTCTTTCGCAGAGACTTAAGTCCGGCGATTGTATTCAATCACGATGCAATTGAGCCTCTTTCTGGAAAAAACGGGGCTTTCTGCATGGACTTAAAGTTTTGTTGCAGTTTAATCTGTGCAGTTCGCACTTTCTTCCTATACTGGATTTTCGTTTAGAAGAGATTCCTTTCAACTAAAGTTTC
Source organism: Dreissena polymorpha (assembly GCF_020536995.1). Taxonomy (NCBI): domain Eukaryota; kingdom Metazoa; phylum Mollusca; class Bivalvia; order Myida; family Dreissenidae; genus Dreissena; species Dreissena polymorpha. The sequence continues at coordinate 35,590,854 of NC_068355.1, read as the reverse complement.
CATAAAAGCGTAAAGTGGCATCCTTGGTTTGCTTGTACGAACTAAACAGGCTAATCTGGGACGAAACTTTGCGCACATGCATTAAGCCCCATTTTCTCAGATCGCGGCTCAATTGTACTTGTATAATAAACAGAACTGCAAACTTGATACATAAAGTATGCATTTCATGCTGGTATATTTTCGGAAAATGTCAAACCTTGCATATAACTTACAATCGCACTTGTCTGACTACCGGGTATATATTTTAGACAACATGGGATAATGAATTCGCGAACAGAGTCCATATACTTTATATCAGTAAAACAAATATATTCGCAAACATTAAAATATTGCTATAAAAGCCAAATTTTAATTATAAAACAGTTAACACAATTAAACTATAACTTCGTTTGCGTGTATATTTGTATTGTAAAATAAACAAGTTATGATTGAGCCGCATTCAGTGAAAACGGAATTTAATGAATGTGCGTAAAGTGTCGTCACAGAAAAGCCTGTGTTATCCGAAACGGCTTATCAGAGGCGACACTTTGCGCTTTAAAGTATTTTGCATTTAAAGTAAGTCTCCTGCTAGTGAAAATCCAATTTATGCGGAATATTAATACGAGTCTGCTTCCAGCATTTTTCTCTTGCGCGTTTCAACCGGATATGTCAACGTCTGGCTTGTGTCATTCAAATAGAAAACGAAGTTATTTGGGTTTATTATTTTAAAGCAAAGTGGTTACAACTGAGTGGCTATAATTTATGACGACACTTGTGCCAATTGAGATTTATTAAAATGTAGTTATGCTTAAAACGCTACGTTATTTTGCGAAAATTACCACACTTTTTGTATGTACTTTAACTGTTGGGGCAATTGCACTTTACCGGTACGTATAAAAGAACGGAAAAGCGTACCCTAATTCTTACCCGCAACACCTAACACATAACACCAAACGCAACAGCTAATAATCCTTTTTATCCTATATATTTCCTAACAGTAGTGTCGGGGGCTACCGCCCCCAAACTCTCGCTTTGTCGATAATGGTAAACAACTGCGTACCGGTAAAGTGCAATCTAGCCTTAACTGTTATATACTACCATACCATAATCAGAATATGCTTCACATAAATTAAATGGAAATAGATAAATTGTCGCTCATCCTAATGTTTGAAGAAAAAAAGTAATTCGTAAAACAAGTAAAACGTCGGATTTTTCCGTATTTTAATTGGTTACATGCAACTATACTATGATGCAATCTTGTTCAAAGCAACTTGATATTGTCCCTGAAGGTTACCTTTAATGCAATTGCGTGAAATATCGTCCTAGATTTCTTATTTAATAGAATGTTTCGTTTAGAGGAAGTCTCTTATTATCTAAAAGCAGTCTAGGCGGAAAGTTCCGGCTTCACTGGCTCTACTGCGGACTGCACAGGCTAATCTGGAACGACACTATACGCCCACGCATTAAGCCTGGTTTTCCCAGAACGAGGATCATTCATTAACCGATATGTAATTACAACCTTTAATATTCTTGGTAGGAGGCAGTATGGTGCCAACATTAGTATTTAACAAACAGATATTGACTGTGTATTTATTTTCTGCGCTCGATTTTGTCAGTGAGCACATTAATCAAAGGGGCAAACGTGAATATTAATTCATTAACTCGCCTTTTCCCATGATTTTCTAGATAAATCGATTCTGGCGTTTAGATAATTATTGACGCGATACGTAATGCTTAAAGAACCCGATTAAGGAATCTTATAGTATGAGTGAAATCAATAGATGTCGAGGGATATTAAATTGAATTAAACTTTGCGTTATAATATATATGGACCGTGATCTGTGGAAAGGGAGTTTAATGAAAGTGCTTAAAGTGTCGTCACAGATCAGCCCGTGCAGACCGCACAGGCTAATCAGGAACGACACTTTCCGCTTTTATAACATGTTTCGTTTACAGGACAAAACTTTCCGCCTAAACTGGATTTCCGCTCACAAGAGAATTTCTTTAAACGAGAAATGCAATTACAGTGGAACTAGTTGTCTCCTATCAGCCTGTGCGGACTTCACAGGCTTATCTGGGACGGTACGTTAAGCACATCTCCTATCAGCCTGTGCGGACTTCACAGGCTTATCTGGGACGTTACGTTAAGCACATCTCCTATCAGCCTGTGCGGACTTCACAGGCTTATCTGGGACGGTACGTTAAGCACATCTCCTATCAACCTGTGCGGACTTCACAGGCTTATCTGGGACGGTACGTTAAGCACATCTCCTATCAGCCTGTGCGGACTTCACAGGCTTATTTGGGACGGTACGTTAAGCACATCTCCTATCAACCTGTGCGGACTTCACAGGCTTATCTGGGACGTTACGTTAAGCACATGCATTTAAAACCGTTTGCTCAGAGCGTGGATCAAATGTGTCTTTTTTGTAAAAACTTGGCATAATGCATGTGCGTAAAGTGTCGTCCCAGATTAACCTGTGCAGTCCGCACAGGCTAATCAGGGACGACACTTTCCGCTTAAACTAGATTTTCGGTCAAAAGAGACTTCCTTTAAACAAAAAATGCCATTAAAGCGGAAAGTGTCGTCCCTGATTAGTCTGTGCGGACTGCACAGGCTAATCTGGGACGACACTTTACGCACATGCATTATGCCCAGTTTTAACATATCCTTTTGAACATTGGTGGTCGTTTTTATTTCTTTCTTTGGGAAAGTTGTAAACATTTGCGGTTGCTCTCATTAAGTACATGTAATTGTCCGTGAACATGTTTCGGTCGCTCTCACATTTGCGGTTTGAAGCAGGTTGGCTAGAAAAGCGTCTCCCCAAACACCAACGCCGAGAAAATATTCTCCATTTTTGCTATGTTGCATGGGTGTAAGATTCTATTTGATTCATATTTACCTTTCAGCCTTGTTCTGGGAATATGGAGCTTAATGCAATCGGACTGCACACGCTGATCTGGGAAACAACTTTTGACGCTTTCTTGGTATTTTTCCTTTTAAAGGAAGTCTCTTTTTAGCGAACACCCAGATAAGTAGGAAAGTGCGAATTCACTAAACCCCGTTTTCGCAGAGCCTACCTCATTTTTAATGTAGAGCTATTTTATTCGCATTATATATTTCATCTGAGAAAAATATCCTATTTCGTCACAGAATGGTTCATACATTAAGAGATCATGTTATTATTATATGATATACAGTAGAACATAACATTAACTAATGTGACGTCATCTTTGCATGTTGCTTTCATTCAAACCGGATATGTAAAGAAACATTTCATTCAAACCGGATATGTATAGAAACAAACTCGTTGAATCACATATTGCAATCAACAATAGTATTGTGTAATTAACAAGTCATAAATTATACACATATTGTGTCATAATTGTCTTCAATTTTACCATTTGTTCAAAATCAACAGAATGCAAAAACTTTAAGCGTGCGTTCCGAAGCGGCCAAATTTACTTAATGACTACATCATTTTCAGTTTTAGTGCTTTTTGTAATGTATTATGATTAAAAAAAATAAAAGTTCTTTTGTTAGGCACGTGTTAATCTTATTTTTATATTTTGCCCAATACGATGCCTATCTGAATCAGAACCTGCAAAAATATTAAGTGGCTTAGCTCCTTAGAAACACTATTTCTCGGAACACTATTTTCAAAAAAAAAATCTTTGAAATACTATATTTGGAAACGATATTTTTTATAAACACTATTTTCGCCTCTCATAACAGCTCTTCTAAGCGCCGCTATCTTTGGCAACGGTAGCTCGATTATGATGAGAGTGTATCTGGGATCGGACGAATACCATGATAAAACCAAGAGCATCAAAGAGTTTATCAACTTTCACCATCTGCCCAAAAACCTCGCTTCGCGTCTACAAGAGAGCTTTAAGCATACGTCGGCGTATACCAATGAAATCGACATGAACACAGTATGGCGAGCTTACTATTTTTAAAAAGAAATGATTTATAAGTGCAGAGAGGTCGTTTAGTTGTGTGGGGATTAGAGGGCGGAGTATTTACAATTCACCTCCGCCCACTCCGAAAAAGATGTCTTAACGTGCGAATTTTAAAACCGCCCACCCCATAATGATAATTTAAAACTTCGAGTAAGCGGTGATGTTCCTTTAAATGTCCTCATATAGGATGTCCAACCCTTATAGCCGGACGTGGTATTAACTCCTCTAAATTTGCCTCATATGTATTCTTTAGTTCTTAGTGGTCCTTTTCGGCGCATTTATCTCTAAAATTGTTAAATAGTTTTGAGGATCAGGAAAATAAATGAGAATTTTAAAATTGCACTTGCAGATTGTTAAATCCTATTTACTTAAAGGGGCCTTTTCACAGATTTTGGCATTTTTTAACTTATTCATTAAATACTTTATATTGATAAATGTAAACATTGGATCGTAAAAGCTCAAGTAAAAAATCAAGAAAAAAATTAAAAAAGGAAAAGAACATTGCCCGGAGCAGATTTCGAACCAGTGACCTCTGGAGTCCTGCCAGAGTCCTGAAGTAAAAACGCTCTAGCCTACTGAGCTATTCCGCCGAGTCCAAATTCTTGATGTATTTTATACCTTATATAAGCAATCTTCGTAGTTTCACAAAATTTAACGACAAAAACAGAACTCTCCAAATTATTCAATCGTTTCGCGTTGCAACGCTTTATAATTTTTAGGTTTTAAAATCGTCAAAAGATGCATATAATGGCTATATTAGAGCATGGTTAATGTTCAGTATTACTGTTTCCTCACAAATATCATAACTAAAACGAAAAATTACGAATCTGAAACAACTTTTTTCAATTTTGTCAATTTACCAAAGCGTGAAAAGATCCCTTTAAATCTTAATTGGTTGATAAGCAACGTTATGTCTATAATTTATTGCAAAATGTATCTTTACTTACAGTAAGCTTGTTAACATTCTGAACATATGTTTTTTTATAGAATATTAATTTTCGAATAACAAACAGGCAAACATATGGTTCTGTTCATACAGGTTTCAAACAGTTTTCCGGAGTGTCTGCAGGTGGATATCTGCCTTCATCTCAATCGGAATCTGCTTAACAACTGCCCCGCCTTCCAGAGAGTCTCGGCAGGTATACATGGCGTTCTTATTCCAAGAATCTAGCCAACTTTACATTCCCAAGGGTTTGCGGTTACATACCCTATTGGTTACAAACTCTCCGCAGCGGTTACCCCCTTTTACGCTTTAAAATTTCCTCTTTTGGTTTACTCCTCCTAATTGTTTCCGGACATGTATTGAAAACTCACTTAATGTGTTACCCACTCATGATGATGATGATGATGATGATGATGATGATGATGATGATGATGATGATGATGATGGTGATGATGATGATGATGATGATGATGATGATGATGATGATGATGATGATGATGATGATGATGATGATGATGATGATGATGATGATGATGATGATGATGATGATATGATAATGATGATGGTGATTATTTCTCACTTTAGGTAAGGACGCCTTTTTCGGTGAGAACGTTCAAGACCTGACCAACAGTGGGAAGTCTCTGTACTTTGTTCACGCCCTGACCTACTGCGATATCAACAAGATCGAGCTGTCTGTGCTGAAAGAGACGCTTTATACGTGCCCGGAGTTTGCACAGGAATTTATGGGAAAGATACAGGATACATTCAACCTGAAACGGGTGAGTGTGGTGTTGCCTTGTTACATAGTCAAAGCACACATTAAGCTACACACTTGCATCTAATTTATACTGTGTCCGTTTTCTTATGGCTTAAATAGTGAAAAACATTGGTGCCAAAAACTATATAATCTCTATGTTAACTAGAAATCAGTCAAAAACCAACACCTTTTACTTTGAGCAGACTATAGCAGATTTTTGGCAGATCATTTAACAAATGAAGTGCGAAACATTACTTAATTAAAAAGTAGGTATTTAATGCTTAAATATGTAATGAACAAATAAAAACACTTTCAAACTTTGAGTATAACTGCCCAAATCTGATACCTAATTTATATTTTGTAATACCCGGAAGTTCATATAAAATATGTCATGATCAGTTAATAAAATAACTATATGATCAGTTCTTGAGAACTGTGATCTGATTTCAGTAGAACTCCGATATGATCCAGAACAGGATACAGAAAATAGTACTTGTTATTCTTTTTTAAAGAAAATACTATTTTGGACATACAGGGTGTGTTGACGGAAACCCAACGGCAGACGAAGATGGACGACGAAACACTCAAATTTATCCGTCAGAAGAGACCGCACATGCAATCGAAAGGCAGACGCCATGTCTATGACGCCGGTGAGTGGGTTAACTAGTTTTGAAAACTTAAAAAATGCCATTATTTGTTGTTTTTGATTTTGTGTCTTTTGTGCTGGTATAGTTGTATGGCAGTAAACTTTCCACAAGATAAATGACCCCACGGTGTATTAACTGTTTTCCTAAGTGCCGGTTGGTCTATATTTATTTGTCACAATTTTGTGCTTTTTAATAGTCGCCTATTTATATAAATGTCTCAATTTATTGTTTGTGACACACACAAAACCAAAAACAAATGTCGAACATAAATAACAGTAATAAATGACAAAGGTCTTATTAGGCAAACAACCAATTCTTATCTAATTGTTTCTACCACTACCGGAAACAAAACCGTGCATATTATTTGCCAAACTATTCAGACCTCACGACCGGTAGATCCGGCTTCCGTAGAAAAGCTCGCCATTAGACGGCGCCTCCGTCGTCTGACCCAGATGACGACCAAGCGTCTCGGGCGATCGACATTTCACCGGAACAAGCGTCTAGTGATATCGACGTAGAGTTCGTGGATAGAAGCAACCAAGGCTCGGGAAGTTCCCTTATAAAAAATCACAAAAAGTTACCCGCCTCGCTGTCGAAAAAATGGGTTAAATGCTTTTTGTGTCGCCTCGGATTAGCATGTGCTGTCAACACAGATTTAAGGGACGCCACATTTCTACTCAACTGGATTTTCGCTACAGAAAAATACATTTGAGCAAAAAATCATATCAGCGGACCGCACAGGCTAATATGAGACGACACCTAACGCAAATGCATTCTTCATGAGCTATTGAAATGTCTATTTGTTTAAAAACATTCTGTCCTATTTGTAATTAAAAAAGGCAGTGTTCTGTTTGTTAAAATTGCCACGTGCTCCAACAGTCGACACGTGCATCCACAGTTTCCCGTAAATGCTGCAGCAATAATAATTTGGCCGTCCCTCAACTTAATGCAACAGTATTTCACTTTAATCTATCCATTGTTACAATATTAATGTTTATTTTAGAAATATACGCTTCTATTGACGGTATTAACCTTTATATTTTTTAAGTCCCGTTATCGTCGTATACTGCTGCCGATAGTTTGAGACTCCGGATCTACCAGAAATCACATCCGCGCATGCGCAAAAAATACAATACTATTCTGTGAAATGCAAATGTGTTTAATACCAAAGCAATATTTTGGAAAAATTGTTGCAGTTTATTTTATTACCGGCCCTGATTGACCCTATCGATTTCATCCTATTTGACTTTTTAGTCATTAAAATATATTTTCGAAAAGTCAAATCTAACCAGTATATCCTACTAAACACCCACAGTGTATACAGGATTCACCGTTGATGTCTGCCCATCGGGTTGTCTGTGTTTTGCGTAAGTCCGGCAGGCCGTTTCTGAAACATACCGTAATTATTAAAACTTCCACATATTAACGTATGACACGTGGATTTAACGCATTTGTCACTTCTAAGACTAAGCTTTTCAGGTGTTTTACACGAATTACGATTTTAATATCAGCTTGGTAAAAAACACTCAATTAATCTGGTCAGACAGGAATGTGTCAATCTATTAGAAACTTACTGTTGATACCTAATTTGGTCGGACATGAATGTGTCAATCTATTAGAAACTTATTGTTGATACCTATGAAATCTTAAAAAACGAGGGACACTGTCACTGTCAAATAAGTTTCTTAATTCGTCGATTGTATTCATGATATATTTATGTATCAAGAATCTACTTTTTTACATTACAAATGATACTTATTTTCAAGCGGTGCGGTCTGAGAAATCACCATACCAATCGTATTGGTTCTTTTTACCATCAATTGTTTTGTTGCATTTGTTATGCTGTTTTTAAATGCATATTACAAATTAAAAGTATGAACGACAGGTGTGTACAACGAGCTTAATTTCTATAAACTAAGAACAAAGTAATAACTTGAAAACCTTTCACGTCTGGTAAGACTGAAAATGTCCGTATTTGTCTTCGATCGTATATAAGGGAGATAAATGCAGTAATGACTTGATTGATTCTTTCCAGCTGTTTCCTTTTCATTGAAATTAATGAAGTTGAAATACCAAATATATATCGAACACGCTTGTTGAAAGCTCGATTAATCTAGCACAATGCGAGCTTTGTGTGTTTGCATGTGTTGGTTAGAGATTATCGGTACTGAGAGCGGTTCATTCAACATAACTTCATCAAAATAACTTACCAGCAATGTTTAACATGGGGCAAACCATGTCTCTCGTAACACCCGTCTCCCTATCGACATGGTCAATGTCACACACATATGTCAAAGGTTAATTTTCGGTATAGATGTATCGCAGATGTTGACAACGTAGCGCGCAAGTCTTGTTAACACTTAAGAGGTCAACAATCAATTGTGGGCATTATGGTCATTGTTACCCTTTTTCTCTTGTTTTAAGCAAGGATATCTTCCGGTTTCGTTATAATTTAAATGAGTATCGTTCTGATAAAACTGGGCTAAATGCTTATAATGTATATGCGTAAAGTGTACCCCCATATAGCACGCAGTCTTCGCATGCTAATCAAGGACGACACCTTCCGACTAAACTAGATTTTCGTTTAGAAGAGCCTTTTTTATTCTAAAAATTTAATATAAGCGAAATGTTAAATCCCCGATTAGCCTATGCGAACTGCACAGGCTAATTTGGGATGCCAATGTACGCACATGTTTTTAAGCCCAGTTTCCCCAATGCGAGGATCAATTGAATGAGTGAATGTATACATGTGATATACTGCAGTCAGCGCTTTGACATGTTATTTCTTTTCCTCCGCAGTCATATCGGTGTCCGACGAAACCGGATGTGTGATTGTATCGTAACCGGAAATGACGTCAGAATATTGGGATGACATTGACCGGAAGCTGAATGTTCTATCAATGTAAGTTAACTGTTTGTAAATTATTTCGTTAAAACGCGCCAATTTTGGTATGTATAATTTATTTTCACAGATCGGTTTGTTCAGTGAATAATGGTATATTAGAGCGAATCTAATAGATCCGGATGACGTGACACGATATGATTTTTCTGCGTATCAAAACAGGATGCGGTCATAAATGTCAGCGAAAAAGCATACTGAAAAATCATTATTATTAGTGGGACGTTAATGTTCGATGATTTCGTTTTTCGACCGATCCACGAATTAAACACAAACACATCTGTAAATGACCGACTCAAATCCTTTCTTTTTACCAAATCAGAAATCAATCAGTTCACTTGTCCACGAAACAGTAATTTTTGGAAAACCTAAGACATTACATTCCGACATGTATAAATGAGTCTACACGGAAACTCCGAAGTTTATGAAGATTTCAACGTAAACACAAGTCCTGTCATTCATTAAATCCTCTTTTTCACAGATGTCATTAATACAATTTGTTAGAGACAAAATTTACTTAATCTACATAGGTCGCATTTTATTATGTATAAATAATGGTATATTTACAATATTCATCAGAACATTTGCGTTTATACTGCTACCAAACGACAATAAAATACATATTTGTTCTTCAATAAAGCAAATAAAAACAAAAATACAACAACAACGGAAACATTTTTTACTGTTGATCAATTAGACTTTAAATCTTATTACGGGTTTACTGTAGATAAAATAGTTTAACTCCTCAAACCACACACTTTTTCAGACGAATGAATAAGTTCGAAACCCAACTCTGTGATACCGTTGACAATATACTGCTGTTACTCGGTCACGTGCCGTCAGTACCTAGCAAAAACGCAAACGTAACCACATAACGTAGCACCAAACAAACAATCTTCAAATTTAATGCGTACAATACAATAGCTTGATCGAAAATGCTTTGCTTATTTTAGGTATTTCCTATTTGGAATTATTATTGTAACACGGCGACAGTTTCATTTAGCAAGCGCCTGGATGACGGAGAAGGAAAACAGTCAAAGTTATTCAAACGCTCTGCGGACTAGATTTCATGGTCAAATAAAGCGTCTGATCAAATTATTTACGCCGACATATATGCCTTTTCAATTTGACTTAATCTGTCGATGATTGTCTATGTATTTTTAAAGCCTCTGTACTTTCAGTTTCTATTACGATGCGTAATAAAAATGTCTAAAAGAGGTCGAAAGTCGTCCGCGATTGTTGCGCCAAAATATCAGTCTATATGTTTGACTGTTACAAATATGTCAGTTAACATCGGGTTTTTTATGTTTATATTATGGACAGTTTCAAGGATTAAAGATGTTATGAAACATCAGTTTATTAAAGTTTATTATGATAGTTTACAGTTTTATTTAATCAATACAAGTGTGCAGCTTCAACAGAAGTAAAGCAGCAATGATTTTGAGGTATTCATTTTTATAACTTATTTCACCCTATTTCAAGAATGAAATCACCTTATTTTTCATAATCAATTGTTGAAAACCCTATTCCCCAAATAATTATTTGTGGGCACTGGTTTAATTATAATAGTATACTGTATACTGTTGCTCTACCCTGCCCTATTAAATACAAACTTAACAGTGTTTGGAGCGTGCATTTCAGGGTTCCGAGTGCTGCAGTCAACTCAGCGTCACGTGGCATAGGACGGAGACTCGTGACATGCTCGTGTTTGATCACCTGCTCGCCAAGATGCTCGTGTACGGGTGCAACAAGGCGGCTTCCTACTAGAACTTCTTCTCGTACAACAAAGTCAAGAAATTACCGAACGTAGTTCCCACCATGAAAAACGTGTAGCATTAGAAAATTAGCATATTTTCTCTTTTTGTAGGGAGCATTCTCAGTATCGCTCCTAAACCATGGTTACCTCGATGTTCAAGTATGGCCACGAAAATTTAATACATAGCAACTGATATTTGGTCGTTATATGGAGCACCCGTAAATCGTTGTGTTAACCATTAAACTTGCGTGTATATGTGTATATTTTAAATCTTTAATCTTTGGCATGGATGGATGCATTACATTATTCAATTTGATAAGCTGTTCAGACGTGAATTTATAGTTAAGGATGAGTGTGTACATTTATATTAAAAATGCTGTCGTGTATGTTTCTACAATGTCTTTCATTCAACAATGTCATACAACTCCCCGATACACCCTATCACTTGTATCCAATCAATATATGTATATGTATGCGCGGAATTAAAACACATTACGTTGCACAATAAAAAATAAATGATGCTTTGTGAATTAAAATGCTCATTATTTCATTAACCTCTGCACATTTATGTCATCAGCAACACAACATGTGGGTACCCAACAAAATGTAATGCACACAGACTAAATAGAATAACGTTCAGAGCACGGTGTTTGTAAACTAGTGATTGGCGCTTGATTTCACAAACAAGTGTATTTGTCGTTGAAATCGTTATATGCCAGAGATGAAAATGGCGGTTATTAAGATTATAATAGTGAGAAAGACTGATGATGATGACTGATGATGAAGATAAACATTTGTGATTATTTCTATGATGATGATGGTGATCATTATAACACACGCTATGTTCATAACACTATATCTATTGCTGCTGATTATAATGATGAGGATAAGACAGCGGAGAGAATACAAAGATGGTTTATTGTGTATTTGAATTAATCCGTCGATTCGTAATATTTCGGACGCGAGTCGGATTAATTTAAGATCCCAGAGAAGCTTACGTTATCTTCTACAATAAGTTTATATTTATAGCGAGACAATAAGAAAAGCGTTTAATAGATAAAAACAACCATAACCATAGCCAAAATAGATTAAATGAAGTAAATTTTACCTTGCATAGTAATAAAATATGTGTGTGATCTTCTCCGGTTACGCCCTTTGAAATAGTCATTATCAATTATTTGCAATAGCAAGATTACATGACAAAATATCGCTGCATACTTCGATTTGAATTTACTCAGAATTTCAATAGCAACACACTCAAAAATAACTCTAAAGGTATTTTTCAAATTCATGTAATGACATTTACAAAAACTAAGAATATTTGTGAACAAATCCTTATTTGACATTTTAAGCACCAGCTGTCAAGGATAAGCTGCCAACCACCCAGCAGTCATTGGACGGTTTAATAGCATACATACTTTCAAAGCCGTGCAATCATAGTACAAGGATAAGCTGCCAACCACCCAGCAGTCATTGGACGGTTTAATAGCATACATACTTTCAAAGCCGTGCAATCATAGTACAAGGATAAGCTGCCAACCACCCAGCAGTCATTGGACGGTTTAATAGCATACATACTTTCAAAGCCGTGCAATCATAGTACAAGGATAAGCTGCCAACCACCCAGCAGTCATTGGACGGTTTAATAGCATACATACTTTCAAAGCCGTGCACTCATAGTACAAGGATAAGCTGCCAACCACCCAGCAGTCATTGGACGGTTTAATAGCATACATACTTTCAAAGCCGTGCAATCATAGTACAAGGATAAGCTGCCAACCACCCAGCAGTCATTGGGCGGTTTAATAGCATACATACTTTCAAAGCCGTGCAATCATAGTACAAGGATAAGCTGCCAACCACCCAGCAGTCATTGGACGGTTTAATAGCATACATACTTTCAAAGCCGTGCAATCATAGTAACCAATCGGATGATGATCTATGCACCTTAGTCTCGCTCTGGGGAAACAGGGCTTAATGCTTGAAGTCCGCCCAAGCTAATCAGGGACGATACTTTCATCCTTATCTAGATTTTCGCTTAGAAGAGACTTAGTTAAACGCAAAATACCATAACATTGGCAAGTGTCGACCCTGATTAGCAATATCGAACTGCATAGCCAATCTTGGACGACACTTTACACCCGCGCATTAAGCCCCGTTTTCCCAGGACGCGATTCATATTTCTTGATATAAAGATTTCTTTTTGTAAATTTGTAATTTAGAGCCGTCGATCGGGTGGTCGGTCGGTAGGTCGGGCGGGCGTTCGGATGGTCTATCCGAAGACAAATCATTAATCACTGAATACATAAAGCGTACATATATTTCTTTCAGCAACACTCATGTGTATGTTTGCTCAAATAAGGTTGAGATATTCGTGTATTGACAGTGGTATATGCTTATTAATTATGCTAAAAACACTTCAATATGGATCTACTTATGTATTCGATTATGTACTTGTTTATCTATCAGGCGGCGACTTTTTACAGTTTAACAGTTACAGTTATCAATTTGACTCAGTTCCACTATCTGTCGTTGTGCACATAGAGAGTTGCGTGAAGGTATTAAGGTCGTCCCTCTGACACACCTGCCCCCCCCCGCCCCCCCCCCCCCCCTTATCTCTCCGTATCTCTCCGTATAGCGCAATCAGACGTGGACGAACAAGGACCGACCAGCGAATTTGAAGTCAGTGGTATAATTGATTTCCACTATCTGTCGTTGTGCACATAGAGAGTTGCGTGAAGGTATTAAGGTCGTCCCTCTGACACACCTGCCCCCCCCCCCCCTTATCTCTCCGTATCTCTCCGTATAGCGCAATCAGACGTGGACGAACAAGGACCGACCAGCGAATTTGAAGTCAGTGGTATAATTGATAATTGGCCCTGTTTTATTTATCATCATACGACAAGTTATAGTTACGACTGAATTTAGTAATTTTAAATTGTACATTAACGATAGGTTTGTTCCTGTGATTTATGATATTAAAGAAATGGTATCGTTATTTCTTAAACTTACCTTTTTCCAAACTGTTGATTCATTTTTCACAAATTACGAAAATAAGAATGCCTTATCATGTTAACATGTTCTTTGTACATGTATGTGTTTAGGCAATGTACAATGTACACGTCTTAAATAAAATGTCTGTCTGTCATTTACGACATTAATGAAATTAAGTATTTACAAATGTCAGAACGTAACATGTTTGCGCCTTTTATGGTTCTTTCGATGTGAAGATCGTTCAATCGTGAACATTCCTGCTCAGGGAATATTTCTGAGATATTTCATTAAGAAACAAAGTCCTTAGTGCGTATTATTTAAAAGTTCAGTTACGATTTTTTTTGTAGTGTCCAAAAAACTAGATAAAGATGAACATAGTTACGGCCAGTTTTAAATAAAGGACGCGTGGAAGACACTAAGAATTGTTTTAATACAATTCTGACCTTAAGTTATTTTAGATGATTTAAAAACGTTTAGATTGAGAAAGAAAAAATCATCATAGCGTTAATTCTTATGTTTAATAACATGCACCACAGGACACCAATTTATAAACCCTTACGAAAGAATTTCAAAGTACTGAAATTATTTATTTAAATGTCTATTTTAAGTTAAGCATCTCTAAATAATTTAGGTACATGTCGGTTATTACATATTATCAACAGCAGATCAGTAGCAATTCAATTTTGAACATATATTTGATATCAAACATTTTCCTATAGTTCAACTTCAGTCGCGCTTTCGGAAATCCGATACCAGTGTTTACCAGAAAACGGACCTGTATGTTATAATTTAATCGCAAACAGTCAAAACAGTCGAACCAAGATATGGTAAAATATCACTAAAACTAACCGTAATCTGTATGTTTTATGAGAGTAACTGTCACGGACTGCCATTTTAAGAACACGGGCTGAAAAAGCCTTCTTTACGCCCATATTGACAGAAAGCCGCGTAAGTTTAAACCTATTTATTTTAGCTCGATTGCATTGAAAGTACTTACTACTTATTTAAAATGCTCTCGAGTCCGTTTCCTAGGCCTATAACCAGTACTTGGTGTCTTTTGGGGGAAATCTAAAGAACGCTCCCACAGTGGGGATCAAACCCGTGACCTCCCGGTCGCTAGGCGGACACCATGTCCATAACACCACGGCGTTGATAAGCCTTTACTCAATTGAGGTTAATATGGTCGACATATGAGCTTCTTAATGCATATTTAGTAACAGTGTTATCAAACATCGGACAGCCCTTTTATATTTTACGTTTTCGGAAACGACGTCTTTTGCAAAATAGTAACACGCGCGAGGTGCGGCGCTGTTTTAGTGCCAATAATAATGACATACGTATTCTTGACGCTGTTATTCACAAATGGGTCGGATGTCATTTGGGCGTCGATTTTGATTTTACTTATTTGTAATGGTACAGTGATGATAATACTGTTTTTGTTTTGTTTTATGGAGTGTTGTAATTGTGAAAATTTATCGTTATTTTCTTATTAAATAGAACTTGATTTTATCAGGCACATACTTTAGTAAACAATTAAGATAAAGATTTCTGTTGTTGACGTATTAATGATTTGGTATTTATTCAATCATCAATATTAAGTAGCAATTCTACTGGTAGTTCTAGAAGCACACATGTCAAA
The DNA here is from genome assembly GCF_020536995.1 of Dreissena polymorpha. Taxonomy (NCBI): domain Eukaryota; kingdom Metazoa; phylum Mollusca; class Bivalvia; order Myida; family Dreissenidae; genus Dreissena; species Dreissena polymorpha. Next base: position 35,575,277 of record NC_068355.1, on the reverse strand, counting down.
ATAGCAGTAACATGTATTTTGAGAAGAGAAGTAATTATAGTTGTTAAATTCCTTTAGTATTATTATATGCAAAGTCAAATCGTTTATAATCGCAGCTAAATGTCAAGTACCTTGGAACCCCGGAACTCCCCTCGCTCGCGTTGGTATTAGGTGGCATGGCGTTTCAACAATTCCTTTCTTATATTCTGGAAACACTTCCGGAACTGAAGAAACCGCTGCCCGCCGTCGGCTGTGGACAACCGGAAGTGCAGAGTCTGCGACTGCGCAATGCGACCAGAGGCGACGTCATCGAGTCATGCATGCACACCGACGCCTAAGAATTGTCAAAGCAAGTGGTGGATGAACACAAGTGCCGACACGCATGAGACCAACAAAGGGAATGGTAATCAATATGTTTCAAGATGCAGAAGGGTTTTGCACATGTATTCCGTTTGGATGCGTTTCATATCGTTATTAAAAGAAGGCGTTAAATATATTTTGTTTAGCCAGTGCTTTATTGAGCATTTTGTTCCATATCTTTATCAATCGTATTTCGCATCATTATTTCAACTAAACGTATTTTAGCTATTTTCAATAGGATATGTATTATGTATGACGTTTGCATTAAAAACAAAACTTGAGTTAACTAAGAAGATTAAGATCGATATTATTTACTTTACACCAACCAGGTGCACTTCCGATCAGCGGCGACACGTACCGAAAGTGCAAAGACATATGCATGTTGTCGTGCAACGATGGCTACACACTAACAGATGAGACTGGCTGTCAGACGTGCGCATGCGTGGATTCAGAGCCGTGTAAAATTATCACTGGATCTGTGGTAGTGTTGGTGATGATGATGGTGGGGTGATGTTTTTATTTGAGCGGGTAGTGTTTGTGGAAGCGATGATGCTGACGAAGAATAGTAGAAGGATGAGATTAGTAATGATTTTATGATGGTGCCGATTTATTATGATGTAGGCGGTGGTGCTACTGCTTCTGAGGCTGCTTTCTAATGATGATGATAAGGTTGTTTATAACCATGTTGCTCATGATGTTGATGATGATTATGAAGATATCCATGATGATGAAGGAGATGATGTGTCGGTTGATGATGGTAGCGACGCGGATGCTATTGTATTTGATGATTATGATCATGATGTTCTGGTTCTGATAATGATGATGATGATGATGGTTATTATTATGATGATGATGATGATGATGATGATGATGATGATAATGATGATGATGATGATGATGATGATGATGATGATGATGATGATGATGATGATGATGATGATGATGATGATGATGATGATGATGATGATGATGATGATGATGATGATGATGATGATGATGATGATGATGATGATGATGATGATGATGATGATGATGATGATGATGATAATGATGATGATGATGATGATGCTGATGATGATGATGATATTGATGGTGATGCATTACATGTTTAAGCATTTTCACTTTAGAGCAAAAGTATGGACTCTCCACGAATACCATTCTAGGATCTTCGCAACATTCCGCGTCACAGCAAAAATTTGGAACAAACCACAAAGAACCCAACCACTTCAGCATCCGGTATGAGCTCTTCAAGCGGAAAACGGGACTCTCATTATCCGGGAGCGGTCACCGGCGCAAGTGCTGGAATAGACTCTTGGGGATCTGGTTCAGGAACCGGAGGCAGTGGCGGAGTGATGATCCCTGAAATGCAGCGTCGGTTGGAGACAGTGACGGGATGGACGCATGAGGAGCTATTAACTTCGTAAGCGGGGCGTCTTTTAGTTGTTTCGGGCCAATGTGTTCCGGGAAGCGAAAGTACTGTTATTTCGTTTTTTGATTTAACCTCATCAACAAAATATGAGGCTCGTTCTTGTAAAACGGAGTTTAATGCATTAATGATGTTAAAGGAGTTTGCGCATGCTAATCAGGACGACAGTTTCCGCTTTTAAGGAATTTACTGTTTAAAGAAGTGTCTTCTAGACGAAATTACCAGTCTTGACGGGAAGTGTCGTCCCTGATAAGCCTATGCGGACTGCACATACTAATTTGAGACGTTTATAAAGCATATGTATTAAACCCAATATTCCAAAACGCGGCTAATATAGTGTCCATCGTTTGGTCGAGGGGTTCCGAGTTGTATCACCGCTTTCATAAAAAAATGGGTTTAGCATTCAACTAATTCAATAGTGTCTTAATGCGCAAATTTTAAAATACACTCATACGGTGTTTTAAATAAAAAGACAAATAACAGATGACCCCGTCGATGGTATTCTTATCAAAATTCTCAATATGCGTGGATGACATTTTGTACTTCATGTTATGGTATAACACATAGGCAACGCCATTGTCTCTATTTCATTATAAGTTTTGACCTCGTTTTTATACATGCCCACACGTAATGGGAAACATGATAAATTGCACATGTCCTTCCGTCCGACCACCCGTGGTTAAACGATTAATAACATTAATGTGTAAATGAATGTAAAGAAATGACTTATGTTTGCGACGACTTTTTTTGAAGAATACTCTCAATTAGTTTTTGTGTAATATGTATATTAAAGCGGGACTGCACGAATTTTATATGTGTTAAATGGTAATAAATTGATACAAAATATGTTACAAAACACAAATAAGCAAGAAAAAAAGTATACATTGAAGACCAATTTCATATCAGAAAAGACAGATTAGCGCCCCGAGCCGATTGTGACGAAGATATTTCGTACATATGTTCCTACAATAACCGAAGCATTCGTCTTTTTTATGAGGATCGGAGTTAGTGTTTGTGTGTCGTATAAATAGATATCGTTGCCGAAATTAAAATGATCCGTAAAAATAAATTTAGATTCACATCGTTTCATGCATGATATGCATGCTGTCGAATTTGACTATAATACAGACATTTTCGATTTCAGAATAAATATCTGGCTTATTTCGCATTTTTCGACACATGTTCTTCTTAACTTTTATCTTAATTTATTTGAATATTGTCTTATATGTTTTTTTTTACACATTTTAGATAAATTCACAAAGATTTGACAAAATCGTGCAGTCCCGCTTTAATAACACAAAACACGCACAATTAATGAATACGTACATTATATA